>NW_009214553.1:0-21006 GCF_000690835.1 Fulmarus glacialis
GGCCGCAGCGCAGCGCCCGGGGGGGCCGGGCCGGGGCGGGAGGGGAGGTGCCGGGTGTACACTGCACCTGCACAGGCACCCGCTTACCGTGCGCGAAGTTGGCCTGCTTAAAAATCGGTGGAAGCAGGGGCTTATCCCAGCACGTAGGTGTTGCAGGAGGAAGTCTCAGAGCTAACTTAGGTGTACGTTATGAGTTCAGCTGCTACCACACTTCTTAGTTTCAACAGTATGAAGTAATTGGTAGAAAGAAAATCCCCCTCTCCATATTTACCTTAAGTTTCATTTTTACTCTGCAGTTTTGACAGATAAACGTGAGTTGCCTTCTCTTCGTGATTCCCAGGCGCTATCTCACTGTTGCAACTAAATGTGGGGACTTGCAGAGAAGCCTGTCTCACCTTCCTTTCTGATGTGCCACCACTGTCAGGTTACTGCTGCTTATCTTTTAAAGGGTGTTCTCAATTGTCCCGAATTTTGGCATCACTGGACTGCACAGTTCCTTTCCATACTTATACATTAATATTTTTCTATTATTTTTGTCCAGGCATTAGGAGCTAGCCTTTGGAGAAGCATCCTGAGCTCTTGGAACTTTGACTGCCTGTGATGTTTATTGCAGAGTAGTTATTACATGAAAAACCCAAGCAAGTTAATTTTCCTGATAGAGATTCATGTACCTTCCGTGTGCGGTTTAGAAGGAAGAAGAGGAGCTTTTTCATTGTCAGCGGGGCTTCTGGGTAACATAGCTAGCTCTGAGTTAGGCAGGAATTGTTTGCGATTTATGGATTCAAGGGTGTTGTGTTTTCTGTTTTGGTAGCAGTGTATTGTGTCAGGACTCAAGTGGCCAAATCTAGGTCAGTGACTATATAGATTACTCATGCGTTATCATAAACAGTGCAAATTTAGGTCAATGGAAGCTTACTTTGAAATACTACCTTTCTTGCACATGTAGTGATTATGTTGTTTTTTATTATTGCTATTTATTGGAGTAGTTTCACCAGGTTTTACCATAGCTGAAGGCTAAAGTTAGTGATAGGAAGAAGTGACTTGATGGAACTCTGCCAGACTTTGTCACTTCTGATGCTAACTCTTGCTTGTTTGCAGAAGAGTTGCAGACATTTCACTGCAGGGGAGGAGTGTTTCCTAAAAGTGTACCTGAGACTTCTTATGGTAATACCCAGAAAAAATTTGGGTTCCTGTGCGCTGGGATGTTTTGGGGTAGCGTGGTCCAAGGTTGAGCAGTGGAGTGTTCACGTGTGAGATAACATTTGCAGGTGTAAATCTTGTCAGTGTTTTTCTATGAAGATTTCACATCTGATTCTACTTCAGGAGTCTCTGAATAGTGATAATTACAGTCCACAGAATGTTGCTGAAGGCTCTGAGAAGCATGTGAATGTTAGATTTTGTTCTTTTATGACATGCTCAGGCACCTACCTTTTTCCACTCATAGTGTTCCAAACCTTGTTAGCGATGAGGCTGTGAATGCCAACAGCTTCCCTATTTCTCGTGGTGGGCTGCGCAGCTGTGTTGCCTTAGTTTGGAGCTGTCATTTTCACTGTGCTGCCTGTCGAAGTTCTGCACAAGAGTGAAATCTGAGGACTGGTCTGCAGATTTAAGCAGATGTGTGAACCTATCATGACAAACAAACAGGAGTTTATGTAGGACTAACTGAAGAGATAAGGAGCTAAAAAGCATTTGAAATTTAATAGGTACCTTGCCTGTTTTTTCTGCATAACTCAAGACCACAGAACTTAATCCATTTGTTTCTGTACCGAGTCCACTGTCTTGTGTTTGATTAAAGATTGCTTTCAAGAAAGGCATCCAGTCTTGATCTGAAGACATCAAGAGGTGTCGGAACCATGGCTTTGCTAGGGAGGTTGTTTCAACTTTTTTAATCATCTTCAGCATTAGTAGTTCTGTTAACCTGTCCAATGAACACTTATACAATACCCCACTCTTCAGACCATACCTTTATTAACATTAAGCCTGAATTCATGTTAGCAATTTTTTTGCATGTTGAACAAACATGTAGTGGTTTTGCTTGACTACCACCACGCTCTCATAAATCCAACTGATCATTCAGTGCTGGTCTGGTAAATCTTGTAACATTCTCTCTGCAGCTTCAGAGCATTAATTTCAATCTTAAAACGTCTTTTACTATAGTACATCTCTACTCTAAAGTGTGAGCAGTTGCTGCCTGTGATGAAGATATAGTTGAAGGAATGCATACTGAAATTATCTGTTAGTTTAAAAGGGGTAGGCTTTGGGAAGTGCGGAGTTTAGAGAAGCTATTTCCATTGCTTGAAACAAACTTTTAAACTTTTACAGGGATGGATGGTGCTTTTGGTGGGTTTAGCTTACAAGGTGCATCTCTCTGAAAATAGTTGTCTGGCTTTTCCTCCCACCCTGTAATTATTTTCTGTTTCCTTCTCCAGCACACAGTTGCAAAGGTCCTTTGCATGAATGAAGATAGTTGGCTGTGGTTTACTTTGGAACGTGTATGTGCTATGTCTTGGTTAACTGCAAGCTTAAATGTAAAGCAGGATTTTCCCTCGTCTTTCCTCAGTGTTTGTGGTGAAGTGGGCTATATGTGTGATGTTCAGAGATCCGAGAGTGAATTTGTGTCTCCAGCATCACAGGTTATTTCAATTGCATGGACCAGTAAGTTTTTTGGCATGTGTAATGTTTTTGCACTTTCGAATAAAGCTACGTTTAATAGAACCTGCAGTGAGGAAAGGAGTGCATTCTCATCAAGTCTTCTCAGATAGTTAGCAATGAAAGGATGTAATTGCAAAAAAACCCCTTAAGTTTTGCAGGATTTTAATATGTCAGGAGAGCCCTGCCAAGCAACATGGATTTTTTGCAACCTTGCTTCAAAGGATCAGCACATTCAGTTTCCCAGCAGGTTAAGAGGAAACGGTGTGTGTTGGAGGTTTGTGTCCATCTTCTTCATATTTTGCTGCTTGGAGATAGCACCAGGTTTGGGAACAGCATTGTACGTCTCCTACATTCAGGAAGGACTGGGTTTAATGAACTCTTCCGTCTTGATTCTTTTACGTTAAAAGTAGAGGAGAAGAAATAGGAGTCCTACAAGCAGATTCAGTAGTATCCAGAATAGCATTTAACCTTTGGCATCACTTTAAATACTGGAAGAACTATTGAGTGTCTGTGTATGTGCAAGGCATGTGATACATATGTCTGGTATTTCTTTACATGCTTTTCCAAATCAGGTTGGGGGAGCCTTTGTTTCCATGTCAGTTTGCTAAATGCCTGGAATGGCACTACAAAGTTTACATGCTCAGTATTGTTTTGTAACAGTGAAGACAGGAAAAACTTGAGTTTTGACAAATCTGAATGTATTTCCCCAGAAGTACTTCTGTGGACCAGAGTTTTGATCCCTGAAACTGCTGATGTAGAAATATGGAAAATACTGGAATTCTGAAAGAAGAAATAAATAAGTGAGGAATTTTACGTGGAGGAGAAAATCTCCTACTAATGCCTTGTACTACAACAAAGACAATATACTGAAGTAGAAGAAATTGCTATCAAGGGTATTTTTATGCAATATGTTAATGCAGTCATAGAAATAATACATGGAATAAGTTACTGTTGAGGACGGGAACATCTCTCAAGCATTAGACACATGAGTAGGAAGAATATCTGTGGTTCTGTTATATACAGCTGTGGAGGGAGGATATAAACCTTTGTTCTTCAGGGCACAAGCAAACTACTTGGCACAACTACTTGTTTATTTTTCTTAATCATCTAATAGTGAACGAGATAAACTATTGATCTGGTCTGTCATGGCAGTTCCTATATTATAAAATACTTTTGTCTTTGTCCTTAATTTATTGTGTACGACTTAGGAATACATTATGTATAATTAATCTAATGAAGTAAGAAACAGTTTTGCCATAAGATTATTCATCCTATTGCAAACATATAAAAAACCAAAACAACAAATCTGATGCTCTCCCTTGATAAGGTATCTTTTTATATTTTGCTTTCTTTCCATTATTTACAGAGTCCTGAAGCAAATTAGTCTCTTTCACTCAGAGGGTATTTGAATATTTGAAGTGTTGTTGATAATTCAAACATGTTAATTAATGTGAAGCCTGACAGATCTGGGATGTATGTTCTGAAATTTCTGTGGTGGTGTTTCTGAGGTCTGGAGTAATACACCAAAACCATTTCCTTCCAGCTTTGCTTTTGGTACATGGGTAAAAATCCTTCTCATATTCTCTGTGTTTCATTAACCCCTGCCCTCCTCCCCAACTGAGTCCTTTAAATGAGCCTGTCTGATTTGAAGTGTTACGATCAGTGTTTCATCTGTTTTCAGTCTTTTGCTTCCCTATGGATGGCCTGTTGTGGTTTCAAGCTGGAGTCCTCATTTTCCTTTCATATCTTCTGAAAAAGTCTCATTACTTGGCTACCGTTTCACTAAATCCTTCTCGTTTGCAGACATGGTATCATCTGACTCTCTGGCCTCTTTATAAGTCCTGTTTATTCTTTATAAACAGTCATGTCCGTTCCCCTCCATTCTTATTTCTTTATGCTTAACTGTATCTGGGCTACAACTAGTATAGAGAGAACAATCCTATAGTAATCCACTCTTCGTTTCTTTTTCTCAGACTGTTACGGTGTTTTCTTGCGTGTAAAATTTTTTCCCCTCCTCTGGCTCTCTCTCTGGGTACATCCGTTTAAATTTTTCCCTGTAAGACCTCAGGCTACATGAGACTAAATGTCTGTCTTTAGCTTTCTCGCTTTTTCTCCCCGTGTTCCATCCAATTTTGTCTCTAGTTTTGCTCATTTCTTTGTGGGGTCTTACCCATGACTTTTTTACTTGCCTGCTTTCTTGAAAGCTTTTTTCATGAAGTAAGTGTGAAATCAACATCTGTTACAAATTACTTTATTTTGTCAAAGTTTAAAGTACCAAAGAGTTTTGCTCTGGCCAGTTTATTCAAGCCATTGATGGTTATTTAACAGAGTACAAGATTGGCTTTGTGTTCTGTGTAGAGCTGCGGGACTTTGCATAAGTGCTGGAGATGCGTGTATTACTGCATTGTCATGGATGTCTGTCCTGGTACTCTAACACTTTATCTTTCTGTGAACTTAGATGGACTGGGAAAAAAATGAGGAATGTGCCTTGGCAAAATTGTCTCTTGCTTCACAGATGCCCTCTTATAACTGTTTGCTCTCATGGTCTTGAAAATGCACTCTGTGGAAAAGCGTCTTCCTTTTGACAAAATAACTGTATTTGTCTGCATGCACAAAACAAAGATCTGAAAGAGTTTATTGCATCTCTGCAGGCCTCCTGCTTGACTACAGCCAACTTGATGTTTCATGTGAGGAAGAGAATTATTCTGAAGGGCTGGAGATTAATTTGAATTACCTTTATTTTCAGGATTGTCAGGATGGTGGATAAGAGCATTTATATTGTACAAGGTGAAATCAATGCGGTGGTGGGAGCCATAAAGCGTAACGCCCGATGGAGCACTCACACACATCTGGTAAGTTACCTTGAATTGTTGCTACCTGTTCACACTATGGCAGAAACCACCTCATTTTAGAAAAGTAGCTCTACTTTTTTTTATAGTACTTTTATGTAGTACTTTTTTTATAGTACTTTTGTAAGTAAAGTTGGAATAACTTTCTACATTGTTTCATGCTGAGCAGTTTTGGCTTCTTGTGTGCCAGCAACTGTAGGATGTACAAAGCTGGAAATCTTCTACCTATATACCCTGTAAACAAACAAAAAAACCCCATGTTGTATTCCACATGGGAATCATCTCATTTAGACTTTCATTGCCTGGTATGTCAGGGATGTTGAATATCTGGTGTTATTTTATTTAGTACGATGTTTTTATATATCTTTTGTGCCCTCTTAGAGAAGACAGTCTCTATCATGAAAGCCATGAAATAAAAATTGGGGAAGGCATTATATATAGGCTATTTTTTTAATTTTTCAAATGGCATAGTATCTTTTTTTAGCTCTGTTTTGTGACTGCTAGCTATATTCCTGACTGAAACCTGTTAATAGTTTCAAACCCATTTTGTTAAGAGCCATTAATACAATGTTTCCAAGTCTAATGATGCAGTGGTCAGTTTATGGCTTCCATAGTGTAAATGTGTGCATGTGGCGTACTGTATCCGTGGTGCACTTCAGAATGTCACATGAATAGCAGATGGCCGTCATCCAGCACAAGTGGTTTCAGTTTGTCAAAGGGCAGGGCCCTTTTTCTTTCTAACAGGCATTTCTTCATTAGAGCTCACTGCCACCCGGTAGGAGGTGTGGCTGCGGATGTGCACAGCTTGGAGAAATTGCTGCTCCTCCTTATTTTAATATCGTAAAGATAGACTAAGGCTAAAGGATGCAGCTATTCACATAAATTTTGCACTGTGATTTTTTTTCTTCAAGTTATTTTAATGGCACCAAATGTCATTGTATTTCTGTTCCCATTACAATCTGCATAGATTAACATTATAGCAAATCCAGGTGAGCCATTTCAATATGGTATGAGGTAGATTTGCTCTGAAATTTATTGAATAGCGGAAGGCTAATCAGAAGTACTTCTAAAGACAATAAAACCAAACCAAAATGCTCAGTCTTGAACCTGTGCTTTGACATTTGAGCTCTATGACATTGGGGAGCACTAGCAGGAAAATAAAAATGCTTCTCTTGATATTGATGGAGTAAACGCGCTGACGGTGATAAACTCAAACCACAGTACTTCTGTGAATATGAAGGTGAGGTCTTTACAGACCCATTATTAACATTTGCCTTCAGGAATCTGTTTGCCTCAGTAATGACTTCCTTCCTATTTATAACCTATAGGATGAAGAAAGGGATCCCCTGCTGCATAGCTTTAGCCTCTTAAAAGAAGTGCTGAATAATATAACAGGTAAGCTTATACAGAAATCAGCAGGTATGTGTACCTGCTAGGGTATATTCAAATAAATGTACAGGCGTACATGTTTGTCTTATTTACTATACAGAGGTCATATATTGAATAACAAGAAAAGAGCAGATATGTATATACTTTTAGACAAATAATACCATCGTAAACTAGTACACAAATACCACTGCTGTCACTATCTGGAGAGAGAGATATAAGTGTGTGTGTATATATATATATTTTTGTGTGTGTGTATATACACACACGTATTTTTGAATATAAATATGTGTATTTCTTCAATATACTGAAGCTTGTAGTAATATATGAAATCTGGTGTATTATTATGCATAGTCTTTCTGTACTTTGTTTATGCTTCCTGATCTGTGAATGATGGGAAAAATCTGCACAGAAAGTAGCCTCCCATATCTGTTTTCTCCTCATGTTCTTTGGTTTGTTGGTTTTCATCATCTGATATCAGTAATAACTGAAGCACAGACTTCACTTTCTATTTGGGTCTCTTGAATCTTGAAGTGAAAGGCTTACTTTGTGGCTAGTTGCACTGAAAGGAACTGGAAATCTGTATTGATTACAGAAGTAGAACACAAGACTATGACGTGTATTCTGACCAGGTTTTTTCTCCCCTTTCCCCCCACATTTTCTCTTTTTGTAGTTTCAGGAGTGATTGTTTAAGTGTAACCTAAGTATATGTTAAGAGTCTGGAAGTGAGGCTACTCCTGAGCTGCATGTGGTATTCTGCTGGTTCTTCCCAGGATTTGTCTTACTGATTGTAAGCTTTATTTCTGGTCCCTTTGTTACAGTGAGTGTTCAGAACTGCACTCAACCTAAGTTTGAGGTGGACTTTTTGCATTTCTAATTGTGAAGCCCATTCTTGTGTCAGCGCTGAGCCTGGAATCCCATAAAAAGTATGTTCCCTAGAAGTACAGTAGTGTTGCTTCCAGGTGCTGACGAGAGGTGCTGAGGGCACCTGCCGGTTCTAAGCCCTTACTCTCTCCTCTTTTGTGTCTGCCTGTAAGTGTAATGCTTTACTTTTCTTTGCCAGATGAACTTCCCTTGGTTGTGAGCAGGACTCTTCTGTCAGGTCATGACATCTTAGGGAACCCCTGCAGCGCTTGCATTTCTGGATAGTGTCTTTGTTCTGGACGTTATGCTTGTACTCAGACTACATGACAGTCTGGATTTGTGGTTTTTTTGTAAGCTCACTCGTCTTCTGTAGCATATGCATACAGTCACCAAAAGTGTTTCGGGAGGAAATTTTCCTTCTCTCTCTCCTTTGAGATAAAATTTTCTTTAAAATAAGACTCCTGAAGTTCTTTGCCATTATTGCAAATATCTCGTCTCATCAACAAGAGCAGGGAATGTCAGGATGCTCAAATAAATGCAGTATGAGTAAATGTCAGGGACTGGCCATTTATCTGGAGCGGCTAGATACAATGTGTTGTTGACTTGTTGGGGAAAAAATGCAAGCCCCACTATCTGCTTGTGTTAGAGAAAGCAAAGTTTAATGTACTGAGAGATTGAGACTCCCTGTGAGTATTAGTCATCATGTAAGTGTGGTTCATGCTGAGATAATAATTGCTTATATATGGTGATGATAGCGTGTTGGTTTGACTAGATGGGGTTCTTTTAAACAGGTCATTTCAGCTTCAGTGACTGCTATTTACCGACTAGTGTCTTGAGATAGGGACATCATTGTTATGCTCCATTTTTTTTAGTTTTAGACATGGACTGGTTCCCAAGCAATACTTTGAACGATATAGAGTCTCCTGCCTCATCTTCCAGGCAATGAAAAGTCCGAGCTTAGTTTTTTTTGTGGGTGCTTGTTTTTCTTTTTTTTTTTTTTTGCCTAGACCTTCCTTTCATGTCTCTTTCATTAGCTCATGGAAACACATTGCTTTTATATTTAAATTTATTCAAGCTGTAATCTTTGACATTTGAGTTAGCTTTTAGTACAATTTTGCATTTATAGTAATATATATTATGTATTTTCTCAATCCCCCAAGAACCCATTTTAATCTGTTCCGGATGCAAATTTCAGGCTGCCTTGTCCCATCTCCCCTCTTGCTCTCGCCCTCCCTTCCCCTCCCCCATGGAGCATGTTTGATCAGGTGTGGCAGGAATATCCACTGTCAAGCTGCGCCCTTTATATTAGTCAATATTATCCTTCCTTCCCTCCCACTCCCTTCGTTCTCCTCTGGGCTTTACCAGTTGATTTATAATTTTGGAATTCTCATCGGAGTCTGTAATACAGTTTGTTCATTATTTAACCAAAACCTGTTTAATGAGCAAAGAGAGGCAATGTAAATGTTAGGCATGTTGCAGTGGAGTACCTTTTGTTCTCCTCTGAGCTAGTGAGTATTAACTCTGTCATGACTGTGATGCTGAAATACCCTGGTCAAGGGTATAAAGATGCACCGTATACCTCCAGCGGCTAAAGATTCCCATTTCAAAGTATCGTTCCTCAAGAGTAACTAAACTGCATAATGTGTTTATTTGATTACCAAAATAGTAAAAGCTTGCCTGCAACTAAGTAGTGGTATCCCATCCCATTGTCATTTCTAAATGGGCTCTTGAAGGAGGCATCTAGAGAAGATGCTGTTGTTCAGCACAAACAATCCCATGATTATGGTAAGAGTAACTTCACTTCCACATATCTAGCTAAGGGCCTTGGACCTGAATTACGTGGAATGATGTTGCTCTTTAAAATTCTGCCAGAGAAACTTAATTTCTGTCGCAATTTTATGTAGATTTATAAAAACAGTTAATAATTTGAAAATCTGATCCACTATCATTTGGTTTATTGTATGCCATTTTTACACTTTTTTGGGCTGCATGTGTTTTAATTATTACTGATAATAGTTGTCTGAAAAACAGAAAGGAAAAATAGAGGTTCTGTCATCTGTCCTAAGTTAGTCCAAGGTAAATTTAATAGCTGAATGCTTGTTGTACTGAGATAAGCACTGTAAGCCTGTTTGATGTGGTGTCTCATATTTCCAATGCTTAGAAGAAGCAAAAATCGGTATCCTGAGTTACGACCATATGGAAGCAGTGACTATCAAGCTTTGTCCATGCATGCAAAACTGAAATACAACTACATCTTCAAAGGTTATTTTAAAACTGATGGAAGCCTTAGTATTGATACAAGTTTGGATCTAGGGTTACTGTCACCGCAGTTTCCAGTTGACTGCTTTTTAAAGTAAGCTGAATGTCTGAAAATGTGTCTGGATGTTGAAATATTTGTTCATTTCGTCAGTTTTGTTATGGATTTAGGTCAACAAAAGGAAGCTTCTTTTTGACATCCAGTGATAACTGAGCATCTTCTCTTTCATGAGTGTTTCCAACTTAAGATGCTCTTGAGCTCACTAGGGAGAGGTTTTATGACAACAAATGGCTGGAAATATGAATTAATTATAAGCCTGCTTTTCCATGATCTCATGAGGATTGGGTTTCCTTAAATCTTTGCTGTGGCTGTTGAAGTCTTCAAACCATTGCAGTATGATGTAGAGGTAAGAGCAGGTACTTCTGTAGTCGTTCTCCTCATTGCAGGAGACACATTGCATGTGCTTTGCTCTGTCTGGGGGGATGAGTCAGTAACCAGGATTTTCGTGACTGAAGTACTGCTTACTGGTGTGTAGGATGGCTTTAGGACAGAAAATGACTGAATACAACTGCCTTGTACAAGTCAACACTGCAGTGGGAGAAGCAGGTGTTTGTGGAAAGTGTGTGCATCGAGAGTCTATTTAAATAAGGTTTAAACTAGGTAAACACACCTGTGAAGAGGTGCTTGTGTATATTTTAGGTCCATGAGTGCCAGACTGGAAGGTTTGAGTCCTTTTATCCTCTGGTGGTTCAGAGTTAGTGCATTTAAACAGAAGCTGCAAAGTAAGCTGTTAGAAGCACTCTGATTTCATGCACATTCATGACATTTTAAATGAATGCTTGTACAGTGGGTTCAGAAGCATCTTTTCATGGCTTATTTCAGACAAGAAGCTGCTGCAAATCTCCATCTTTAGAGGGTTGGCTGGGGCATTAAGAGCTGGCTAAAGGTCAAATGACTGTAACCGTAAGAGAACCTTTGCCCAGTGTACTGACTTAATATACTTGTTACTGTAGCCATCCGTTTTCTGGTATGTAGATTTGATTGCACACTCATTTTCTCATATCTGAGCTCTGGAAACTGAGTTTTTAGGGAAAATGTGACATTCGTATAAAACAGCACAGGAGTTTTATCCTGATTTGGGATTAATGTCTGAACTTTTTCTGAAAGATCTAGTTTTAAGAAGTGGTAAATTGGTAGTAAATATAAATGTGTGGCCTGTTCTCAATGCTATTGCAGCGCTATTGAATAGAATCTGAGATACTCGTTGTGGTCTATTCAAGTTAAGAAATCAGAAAAAATAATGTTTTTGTTAAAGAAGTGTAGGAATTAGATTATATAGATGTATGATATGTATACTGCTGCAATGCTTGTTACTTTGCACTTTGCGGATAAGAGCAGTGCTGTATTTTATTATTATTTGTATCTTGAGTTTCTGCCCGAAGCGTCTGGACTTACTAGCAAATAACAAATACTGATGAACTGCAAGCTGTGATACTTTTCCCTTTGTTTGCATTGAAGGATTGCAATGTTATCTAGAGCAGACATTAAAAAAAAAAATCACCTAAGCTTTTTCCTGTTGCATATCAGCTTCATATAAAAGATCTAGAAGACTCACTGGTCTCATAGATTATGTCTGTTCCTGTGATAACTTAAAAAAAAAATTTTTTTTTTTTTTTAAATAACAGGTATCTATACATGTTAACTTGGTATTTTGGAAGACCAAGTAACTCAGGCTAACATTTAGCTTTTGTTGCATTCTCTATAAAATTTTTAAGAAGAATGGAAAGGGTGTAAGAAAGGTTAGGAAATTGATAGAGTAAGGTTTCTTCCATAACTTTAACTTAGCCTCACTCTAATTAGTGGATGGCAATACAATTTTAGTTCATATCGAATGACCTGACACAGAAGTGGTAATTAATTTCTCTTAATATTTTCTGTCACCTTCTTACTATAAGAAATATGAAAATTAAGGTGACAACCTTAATTTGATGCTTTGCTTGCAGACTTGATTTTTGTGAATTGTGTTCAGATGATGCAGTCAAAGTTGTCATTTTAAAAGCAAGTTCCTAGTCTTCATGAATGCGAGCATCCTTCCAAGTGCATAAAGAATGTAAACCAATGCAGTACTTTTGCTTTGAAGCTGCAGGTAGTTCCAAATACTCTCTTTGAGAGAGATTAGTCGTCTTTTTAATCTCATTGTATTATTAAATGAATCAAATGACTGTCTTATGGCTGAGGTCTTTGAATTTCTCTCAGATAATAGGTTTCTATTGTTATTTTTGGCATAGATTTTCTTTGTTACTGGAGAAATAATAAACTAGACTTTTCCCAGGTGGTTGCTAATTTTGTGCTTTACTCCTAAGCGATTTTCCTGGAGTGACACTACTGTGCCCTAAGAATGGTAACTGCACTGGGAGCCCTGGGATGTGAACCTCTCAAGCCCAAAACTGACACCAAAATTGTCATAATTTCACTTAAGATTTAGTTTATTTTCTGTATGAAGGAAGAAAGAGGAGGTGTGTCCTTGATGAAGAATAACTGTTAGTATTTATGAAGCTTATAGATTCACCAAGACAAGCACCGTAACCTTTTCCAAGGCTTTTATGTTGTATGCAGGACAGCATTTATGCAGAGTGTGTGAAGAGTCAGGTATGGATGGCGTCACTCTGAACTCTGATTCTGTTGAATTGTTCACTGAGCCCTTCGACATAGGTTACTGAATGAAATTGGGACTCCTGAGAAGGGGAAGCTTGTAATTAAGAGATTGTATAACTAAGACTGAACAGGCAGAAAGGGCTAAACTGTGATTGTGTAGCATCCTTGATTTGATAACTTTTTAGCTCTTGTGTTCATCTTCTATTTTGTGTTTGTGAGTAGTAAGAAACCTACTGAATAAATTCAAAAGAAGTGCAGTGACTCTGGGAATATCTAGAGCAAAAAAACCAACCAACCCAGTAAGATGGTCTTCACACAAGGTATTTTTGCATTTCTTTTAAAGTCAGGACATCTGAACTGTCCCTTCTGCCATCCAGCACCACCACCTTTGCAATACCACCTAAGCATCTTTTTAATACAGTTATTTGGGTGCAATTTAAGACTACAGCTTGGAGCTTAACAGTCTTCCATCTGTGCACGGCTAATGACTGGCAGGTACAGGCAGGAGGTGGTGCTGTTGGAAGGAATTGTTTCCTGACCCCTAATCCTTAAGGACCCAAGGATTTAGATGGACAAGCGCTCCTGGCTGTTCCTTGGCAGAGTTCCCACAGTGGGCTTGTTCTGTAACACCAGCCTTCTGTTACCACTGCAGGACTGGGCTCTGAAGAGCTGCCACATGTGCATGGAGCGCAACTGACTCTCTCTTGTTCCACGCTTGTTGAGCAATTACTTTCCCACTTGTTGGGCACTCCATTATTTCCTTCAGTTACTGCTTCTCTGTGAAGTGGAGCCATAAAGGAAATGGCCTAATGTACATACATTAGAGGGCAATAAATTGCAGTTTGATTTGGTAGAAAGGCAGTACCAGATGCTCCGTTGAAGTTAAGGTTCCTCTTATGTCATCCGTGGAGGTTTTATTCCAGGTTTTTTTGATGATGATGTCTTTGTTTTGGTCAAGACTAGTTAAAAGGAGTTGTGGCCAATTAAGAGACGTTATGGCTATTTGCATTATAGTAAAAACCCTCTGGAAGGAGGAGTACATGAAATTTCTGAATTCCAGTAGAAGTTTACTGAATATATAGCTCTTCTGTTCTGTCACCTTTCCTTCTTTTAACTGTCTTCTCTCCTCGCTAAACTGCTGCCATCTAACCTGTTAAAAACAATGTCTCAAAGGTGATTTACTTCAAAGAAGCAGTAACTTGTGTCAGAAAGTGCAGGTGTGTATTTATATAGTTGCATAATATGTAATAGGACTGCCAAGAAGCATTGGTCATACATACATAACAAGCATTCTGAAGCATTCCTCACCTCAAAGAGTTTGTAGCTTAAGAGGGTAGAAGCAGAGAGAAGTCATTAAGTATACAAAGTTGTTAAACGCTTGAGGGTTTTTCTTAATGACTACCTTCATTTGTCCTTTAAACATGCCGTTGTTGGCTGATCCCTAATTCAGTTTATAGCAAGATGTGAGTTTGAAGGAGAGGTTTGAAAGAAAATTCAATTGCGCAAAATGTCCTTTTTTCAGGCGTAGTGCAGGTATGTGTGATAAAGTGCTGCTTCTCTCAATAATTAGTGTGAAAGAAAAAAGCCAGTAAGAAGAGAGGTAGAACGGGAGGGATTTAAAGGTAAGTATGAAAGTGGCAGAGTAATGGAGAACACTGCTATTAAAATAGCAAGTTGATTGGTTAGGGAACATCAGTAGTGAGAGATGTGCAGTTGGTGGCTTGCCTGTTTGAGGTAAACTTGCAAGAGCTTTTTCTTTTTAAGGTAACTGTACCTAGCTTGTCTGCTATCTGAGTGTTGTGGAATAGATTATTGCTGAAAGGGGTTTTTTTGCAATCAGAAAAAAAAATTTTCTTCCAACATGTTATGGACTTCCTCATTGTAAGTTCTTAAAAAAAATTCAGATGGATAGTCAAGATCTTGCTTTTGTAATTTGCCTTTATAAAATCATACAAGACAGGAAATTTGTCCAGGAAAGAGCTATAAAACTTACAGCTGCATGCAGTCCTATGAAAATTCCTATCATCTTCTAGATGATGTGATTTTAACTTGCTTTACAGTACCTCTAAAAGTGACAAAGAAAAGAAAGTTTGGTATATATTGCCTGTAATACAGTGGCTTAAAGGTAGGGTTTGAGGTCTTGTGATATGATAGATTCTGAGGTGAAAGAGATGGAAATGTCATGTCATGGATGAGTTTGAAGTGCATTCATTCCAGTGTTGGTGGTATCAACAGATACTTTCTGGGGAAAAACTTTGGGAGTGAATGGAAATCTGTGAATTCGTTAATAGACTGAGGAAGACTAAATCATGAGTGAGTTAAATAATGTAAATCTTCTAGGGACAGTGAATCAGTACATGTCATCACAAAATTGTAGGAAATAAAACTCATCTTGAGAAGGAACATTTATCAACTAGTCATAGTTATTGTAGAAAATTGATAGATCTACATTAGTATTGTATGATGTACTGTATCCATGTGACTTGGAAATGCCATTGGAAGTGTTAAAGCAACCTGGTCTTCCTTTGAACTCCTAATTGTATTTGGACATTTCTTGTTTAGTTTAGAGGCACGGATAGACATAAACTCCTCATCACTTGAACTTCATTAAATGAATGCGTCCGTGCTCTTTGCATGGTGTAATTGTGAAGTTTAAACTTGTCAGTTCAAACTGCGTTTGTATTCAAGCACGTTGTGAAAGAAAGAGGAGGTGTATAGTTAAGTGACAGCTGAGGAACAGGGCGAGACATTACGACAAAAAAAACCCAACAATGTGAGATGGGTAGAAATGTAAAAGTAAAACATGTTAGATGAGAGCTTGCACATATATACAATAGAACTAAAGTTTGGGGTGATACTGGCTTTAGCTGTCCTGTTAAAATGAATAGATTGATAAACTGTTTCCATGACAGCTTATGCTAATGTATTTTGCACTGTAATCACAATTACACAATTGTAATTCTCAAGGGGTGCACTTGATTAATGCTTGTTAGCTGAATATGTTAAATTCTTCGGTGATGGTACTTCGGTTGTTTGATCCTCCATCTATACCCTAATATAAGCACTTCAGAAGTTCTAATTTCCAGTTCTGTCCTTGTAGCAGTATGCTGAAACTTATTCCTAGCCATATTGAAACTGTAAGTTATAAACAGAGCAGTCTTTCAGAAAGTGTATGCTGCCTTTGCTTGGTGCAGGAGTTGAATGCTTGCATGACTGTAAGTAATTCTCAATGCGTGTGCTACTTAAATGAGATGAGAGGCTTCAAAACAATGCTGTTCACTTTTGATCGTATTTAACTTAATTAGTTAATTAGAAGGAAGTTTTTTATTAAAAAGTGTCTTTGTGCCCTGTTACTTTTCAGGAAGCTGTCATTTTTCTTAATACAGTGACGCAGTCTGCCAAGTGGCTGTTGAATTAGATTCCATTTACTTCTTCATTAACTGCTTAAATAATTCAGGTGGCAAATTGTATATATGAGGTATTGTTGAAATAAATAAAGATGTGGTTGTTATCTTGATCATGGCGTATTGAAGGAGAACAGTCTATTAAATCTGGGTATAGCCTGGGGAGGGGCTTTATTCTAGAAATAAAACGAGGGACAGTGGTAAAATATGGTTGCTTATGTAAGCATCTTTAGTAACTGCACTTAGGAACTTGGATGTTCTTCAAAGTGGGATTAGACAGTTTATAGTGGCCCGTAATAGTTCTGTAATAACTAAGATGGCTGTCATGGCAGCATGGGAGGAGACATCATTAGCTGGTTTTCACTTCAGTCTGAGATTTTCACATTTGTCATTCAGAAATACTATGTTTTTCTTTGCATACTCAGCTCTTAGTTAAAACACTTGTTTTTTCAGCGTCTGAAGTGGAAATATATTCAGTCAGACTTAAGATCTAACAAACACTATCAAATTTTACTTCTATGCTTCTCCTCTCTTAAATACATTCTGCCTCAGTATGAAATTAGCACTTCAGATGTGAAGTGATCAGGCTGGTACAGGGAGTGGGGAGAACACAGTCCTGGGAATATTTGCTTTGGTGACATTGTTAATGATGAACACAAAAGTGTAGGAAATATGTTTGCTCAAATATTTACCAGTCTGTTAAAATATGGTCAACAGGAAGAGACTTTTTCAGTTGAAACAGGAGTAGTGTGATATTGTAGGAAAACTAGATTTTGGTTTGGCAAAGAGGTAAGTTATAAAAAAGAAACTTTTCTGAAAGCTTTTCTGTATGACTTTTTTGCATGATACAGGAGTCTGAACACTTTCATCGTGAAGGCTTCTGCTTCATTACGAACATAAGAAAAGAAATATCCATGTTTGGTAAATAAGAGAGTAATATTTTCTTGAAGAAAAGGCTTTGCCAAGAGTGTTGGAAACATAAGAGAGGAAGAAATGAAAAAATTCAGACATCGTAGAAAGCAATAGAGCAATTCTAACAGAGTACCTGAATGGTAGTTCAATAATGGGGGGGGAAAGGGGGGGGGGGGGGAGTTTTCTTCAGAGAAAAAGAAATTACTGAATAAATATATTATTAAATAATGGGGGGAGGACCATCATAGGCATCCTGGAATGCTTAATTTAATGGTTGTTTGGTAATTGACTATTAAGGCTTTGTGTCAGAGGCAACATCAACTTAAATTTTGCAAACTGTTTTCTCCCTTCTGCTTTTACTAATAATCCATTAAAAATCTGAAAGTGAAGTTCATTCTCGTTCAGCTGCCTTTAAATTGGAGTTTCTTTTTGGATGGCAGTTCTTAATGCTATTGAGTTTCACAACCCATACTGGTACTTGTTCACATGCACAAGACCCATGTGCTGTAGCGGAAGGTCACACACTCCCTTTCACTCTGCAGGAACAGCAGGTGATAGTACCAGCTGTTCACATCCCCGTATTAGATGCCTGAATTTGAGCAGCTGTATGAGGCTGCTAATAAACTCTAACATGTAATGCAGTTCATATTTTGCCCACATTTCACTTGATCCTACTCAGCACCAGCCAGTATTTTTTTTAACATCTTCTAATGCCACCCATAAGATGCTCATTTTCTTTCTTGTCGTGCTGGTCTCCACTCCTCTCGTATGATGTGCCAGTCGGATGCTTGAAAAGTGTTCTAGTGTTACAGATTTGAAAAGGAAAGGGTACCAGAAAACGTACAGGGTTTAAGGAAGCAGGAATAATCTCTCTAGCAAAAACATTTTAAAATTTTAAAGTTTTAATACTCTAGTGAAAATAATCTAGACTGTTCTAAAGGATGTACTTGTCCTTAAGCAATACTGGTTTTGGATACAAACCTAGGTGTTTTTTCATTTGTTTGTTTTAGATGAATGGTTCAAAAGTGCTTTCATTCTGAGGAACCTCTACCTGTATTCAGCTAGCTGAAGAGGTCTTGTTATATGAATCTGCTATTAAAAGAAGGCTGCAGTGGTTTTTAATTCCACCTTGAGTAATAAAATTGGCCTGGCCATAAGTTTTGATATATCCACAGTTGATTTCAACTTGTGCTTTTTATTTAAAAAGCTTATTTGTGACCTGTTAGGACCCTCTGTTAAGCCAGTTAAATAAACGGTGGAAAGGTTGAAACTGCCTGTCTGCGCTTTCCAGAAAAGGGGAGGAGGGAGCCAAAGGAAGGATATTTACAATTTTAAACCCTTTCAGCTCCTCTCTTCACCTCTTCCTCTTGCATCACTGATTTAGCTCCCAACTCCTTCTCTGGAAGACTCATGGTACCTAGAACTGAGAAATACCTTGGTTCCACTGACTGGCCACCAATGTGGTGACAAAGTCTTCTTGCTAATAAGATCCTGAGAGGTAACTTTGGTGTTTTGGGGGGGAGGGTGGGTTTGTTCTGGTTTCCCCCCCCCCCCATTGCTGTGGTCTCAAAAAATGCACTTTGGAATTGAAGCCACATTGAGGTAGGAGCTGTGAAGAGTGTCTTTAAAAATGTGGATGTTGGGAAGAGAGTTTATTTGGTCCTTTGCTCAAAGGATCTTAGGGAACTTAGAAATTCAGCAAGAGCAAGATAATCATCAGAAGTCAGCTGTTAAGTATTTTATAAAATTATGAAAATAGAAGAACCTCGTTAGGGTTGGAAAAGGTAGCATGAGATCAGAAGTATATGGTAGAATATAGGAACAATGTAACTTAAAATAGTAAATTGGCTTAGCTCAGAAGAAATAAAGCTAGTTTTTCATTAGATCCTATTCTTATTGCTCCACAACTAAACTCATTTCAGGTGGTCATCATTTTTAAATTGAACTATCTGAAATCTAGAACTGATTTTCCTTGCTTGACATTTGTTGCTTTACTCCAGCAAAGATGGTACAATTTTTTTCTTTTTTTCTGGATGAGGAATTGGCTCTCCCATGGCAGATTAGAGCTGTAAGATGCTTGTTTAGCATCTAGTCTTTTTTCAGACAGCCTTACAATTTCTTTCAAGACACCCAGTGTTAATTGGTTAAAACAGCCAGTTATTTTTAACTGCATGTTTCAGATTTCTTTTTTTTTTTTTTTTTTTTTTTTTTTTTTACTTTTCAGGTGTCTCTGTCAGCCATAAAAAAAGCAGTTGAAGTAAATAGCTATATCAAATGAAGTACCTTTTGTCCCCACAACTGCTTCCAAAATAAACCGAGAATAATGCTTTACACATTTTGTCTCCTTTAACTCTAAAAGCGAGCAAGAGAGGAAGCATGGATTTACATGTAGTGATTTCTAGGAGCTGTTCTCTACTCAGATTCCTCTGTGCTTGGGCTGACTGACAGGGACATGTGGCTCAAGTGCATCTGGAAATATATCACTGGCAAAATTTGGTCGGGTAAATATAGCAGGAACGGGTTGTCAGGGCAGGAGACAGATTGTTCTGGGAAAGGAAGTGCTGTCTGTCCGTCGTCTAAATAACAATTTCCTGTATTTCTGAGACCTACCTATTTCTTTCAGTTAGCTAAGGTACCAGCAGGATCTGACATATTGGCTGTGTTCTATTATCGTATGTTGTTATGGTGGGAGTGTTACCAGAAATGGTAAAATCAGTAGGAGTAGCTATAGAGAACTGATACCAATATATCCTATGGTGTTTAAATAGCAGTGGCACACACTTTGTTCTAGTTTAAGCTCTTTTTGAAAACAGGCAGGGACATCAAACGTGAAAAGTAACTCCCAGAGTTTTAGGACATCCTGACTTTTGCTTAGGTGCAAAATTGATTCTAGCCCACATGGTTCCAGAAAACTAACAAACAAACAAACAAAACCCAAACAAAAACCACCAAATGGCCCTTGAAAATGGGCTGAAAGCCTATATTCAAAAATTCTTTTATTTTCTTGGCGGTTGATACGTAGAAGATAAGCAGGGATAGAAAAAGCCAGTTACAAGGCTTTCCTCCAGCAAAAGCTGATTGCCAAAGGCATAAAGCTTCTTGAACCATTGTGATATTGATTCAAGTCTCAACACAAAATTATACTGTTTGTGAAGAAAAATGAACCAAAGGCGTTAAGAGAGTGGCCTACAGAATCTATGCAAGCATAGGAGGGTGTAGGCTATATTTTATACAGAAAGGCATAATCATGGGCAATGACAATTAAAAACTTAACAGATGCAAGCAGTAGAAAATGGAAGGGTAAATTACAGACTTTCGGAAGTTTACCAAGGGAAGTTTGAGATGACTACAGATTGGAGGAGAAACAAACAACCCCAAACCCTACTTAAACATCAGTAATAGTTGACTATGCTTTCTCCCTCTCGATAAAGCATTGAGTAACTTCATCTATACCATTTGCAGCATATTCTTGATTAAGTGGGCTGGTTTTTTCATCTCCTTGCTCAAGAATTTATGGAAGGTGGAACCCATGACAATTTTGTGCACGGTAGCTGCCTGTGGTTAGTTACTGACTCTGTAGCTTGTCCTGAGAGGTTGCACACTGCTTTGCCCCGTAGCGAGCTCTCAGGCTGCTGCCCTGGGATGTGGCTGTGTCTGGGGTGGGGTTAGCAACCAACAGGTGCACAGCATACCACACGAATATGGAGGCAGAGAATTTGTGTCCAAGGGCATTGGGGGTAAATAACTGTGGTTGTAAAAAGTGTTACATGAATGCTAACGTTTTCACTGAGCAATGAGTCTGTTCTAAAATCTGCCCTACAAACTTCCATATAATAAGCTTCAATTTTTATCCTCAGAAGTCTGAAGAGCTGAACTGATGTTGGAATTTTCTTTGACATATAGGAAAAAATTAGTAGTTTGCCGGAGGATGCAACTGATTCAGACTAGAGGCTGTCCAAAAACTTTCTGTAGTTACAAGCAGTAGGATAAGGTATGGGATTAATGCCTTCTTTGCCTCAGTCTTTAA
>NW_009214554.1:0-15948 GCF_000690835.1 Fulmarus glacialis
AAGGCTCCTCAGCCATTCTCCAACAGTATACCATCATTCTTTCCTGAGCCTTCAACAGAACAATTCTGGTGCTTTCCTGGTGCCTGGCTGAGATTGAATCACCAACAAGAGGAAGCTATTTAAGACTCAAGAATAACCAATAAGGGCAGGCATGTACCATAAGCTGGTGAGCAAAGGAGGCAGAAACACTGAAAATATTAAGTAACTTTTTCAGTTTTAAAATCCCAAGTCTTCAGCTATTTTTGCTTTACTTTAATGGGAAGGAGTTCTGCTTGTGTCTCTGACTGCAAAATTGGAGATTTTTCAGTCTTACTCACTGCCAATGAAGGAATTGCACATGACATTCAAATATTCAGTTGGCAAGAAGTGCCAAAAACAAACACACATTTCTGTGAACAACTTTTGTGTACCTCTAAAGACAAGCAGTCATGATTTTTGTACACAGAGGTGTCAGGTTGGAGTATTATGGCTATATGCGCTATACTGTAATGGCATCATAGTTGCTGGGGTTTTTAAACTAATAATTCAATTCTTAAAGTAGTTGGGAGAAATTAGGGGACAGAATGGAAGGTACCAGCACCAGGTTCTATTGGTAGGGAACCAAACACTGGACCACTTAAAATTAAAAAAAAAAAATCCCAATTTGGAAATGTGTTTATGCTTCATTTGGACATTGCAAGGAAACAGCCCCGTATGTTTTTTGCTGGCCACTTAATACCACTCTGAATCTAGACCTTCAGAAGTAAACAGAGTTCTGATATCTGCCTCTTGCATTATCTCCTTCCCAGCCCTTTATGTCTGAGGATGAATATTTTCAGGCTCTGTCTCATTCTCACAATGTGAAGAGCTTTGTGAAACAGCTTTTCAAGTAACATTTCAAGGAACAGAGCTCTAATGATTTCATTAACATAATGGCTGTTCACAGATTTAACTGTAACTGAGCCAATGCATTGCCATTTTAGTGATGTTTAACAAAGTTCATTAACCCTGGATGTATTTCTTTATCACTGCCGCACTTAAATTTTAATGTAAGAAATGCACAGGACACACATTTACTTGCAAATTTGGTGATTTTCATATGTAAACATCTTCAGAAAGATTTAATATATTTCTGTTTTTAGAAAAACTGTCCTTAAAGAGAATTGGACAGTACTGCACATACATATTTGAACACATTCTTTATAATAACATATGAACATCTGATGAAGGTGGGGAAGATAATCAGTAAAATTACCTTTATTTTCTGTAAAATGAATCGCTAAGAATTATACTGACTTCTATTTTATTAACAAGCAGATTTTAGTAATTCATTCACTCATTCATTCATATATTTTATGAATATTAAAAGGGGTGATTAAATTGAAAAAAAAATGCATCAAGTTGTGTAAAAGGGCGTCACCACTTTATGACTCAAATCAGATTTTTATTTGGGGTAAAAATCATATCAAGTGTGGTAAAGAAACCCATTTAATGTTACTGCGGTGGTTCTAACTAGAGAGTAGATAAGAACTTAAACTGAAGAATTTAAATTGCTTCAGATGCACTTTGCGTTATAATTGCTTACATAGGTGGCTGGCAGAGGCATCACCCCTATTTTGTGCTCCTTTTTTTTTTCCCTAACGTAGGAATAAACACTTCCAGATTGTACCACTTTCTAGTAATTATTCCTCCACAAATACTCTCATTCAAGATCGTTAGAAAAGCCCTAGAAACAAGCTTTAACACACACAAGAGGGTTAAATAACACAAGGGTAGCCCCTGATAGCACGACAATTCCAAGCATCATGTTGCTTTCTTTCTATAAAGTCAAAATACACTATTTGACATTTGATTTGCTATCGTATAAAGACTAATCTTCACAATTTTGAACAGTTTCTAGAGCCTTTTTCAATTGTGTCCCGCAAGAAAACAATATTTCTTTCCAATTGGGAATGAATCGAATTATTAAGAGAGAGAGAAAGAAGCCACAAAATAGGTGTTTCAGACCAAAGAAATTTTGGCACACGTTTTCTGGATTTTATCCTTTTCAAATGGATCCATGGACCCGCCGACAGCCGTCAGCATCCTACAGTGGCTGCTGTGTGTCAGTCTCCTTCAGCTGCGGGCTGTAATGCACCACCTCCTGCTGTGCAATACCCTTGCTGAGCAAGCCGGGAACATGCTAAAAGGGACTTGTGTCCTTCCTTCACTGATAGTGCGCACTGCAACAGTTTAATAGCTCTTCCCGTCCTCTCACTACACCATCTCTTCATCCATACATGTCCACTCTAACTCTTTGCCTTCTGCAGTCATTTGAGACACCTTATTTCACAAAATCCTGCTGATATTATTGGCCAGCAGTCAATAGGAGAAGAAAACAATCTCGTTTTCCCCTTTCTACATGATTCCTTTCTGAAGTTCACTTTATAAGTGCCTGTCACAGTAAGGTATTTTTCTCTTCAGAGCTCAGAATCAGATTTATTCATTCATACATGGGGTAGATCCATGTTTAAACTAGTTAAAGCACTCTTCTAAATCCCAGCTGGTTTTAATATAACTTTATCAATTTGGCCCCTACTTTTCCCACATCTTTTCATCACACCTTCACAGGTAAGAAGTTCCTTCATTTTCAAGCTATTGGCAATAGTCATGTGGTCTCGTTTGCAGGGTGACATGGATGAATGGAGCTAATACTGTGCAATCTATGCAATGAGAAGCTCTGCAACTAAAGAAGAAAATAGAAATTGTCAGCTTCTTGTAGAGTAACGTCTCATTGCAACTTACTCAATATTTATACAGTAGGCAAATCCATTTCTGAAAATCCCAGATAGAAGTTTGATATCCTCATTATTCTAGATGTCACTAATCCAAGTAGCCAAATGCTGTCCTGCTGCTAACACTCCTGGTCCTCCTGCCATTGCTACCACGGGCATTGCTGGGAGGGACTTGCAGCCCCGTAGCCTGGTAAAGCAGTACTGCCACGGCTAGGAGCAGGCCACTGACACTGAAAGTCCTCAGGGCTGAGGCCCCTCAGGCATGCTTTGTCCACACTTGGTTTTTTGCTTGCCTGGAACTTTGTTTTGGCATATTTAGCTACAACAGCAATTTCTCCAATGACCAGGTGGCTATGCCTAATTTATTTTATTTCTTATCTTTTTATGGTGTAACCATAATTTTTATATACATAGTAGTAACAAACAGCTATTCTGTGTAAATTAGAATATTCAAAACTGCCGCATAATGTTGCAATGTAGAGAAACACAGACCTGGTATGACAGCAGAGCCCTTGAAAAGGAGGACAAGGGATGCATTGTAAAAGAGTACAGGCATGGGATGATAAGAGAGAGGATGACGTTGAAGACTCCAGAGCTAGAAACAACTCATCAAAGGGCAGATAAAGAAATGCAACCACGGGAGCTGGGTAAAACCAACTTAAGCATAACAAAGAGAACAGTGAACAAGTATTCAACAGATCTAAACCACACTATATACAGGAAATTTGAGTGTGACATGGACTTGCAGACCAATTTTATATGTTAGAAAAAATATAAAATTAGCCCCAACTAGACCCTAGAGTGAGGAAAAAGATGCCATTGTGATCAATTTCACACTTTTTCTGGTAAAAAAGAGAAAGAAACACCATCAACAGCATCACTGTCCTCCTGGTGAAGAGTCTGGGACACGGTCAGCTCCCTGTAAATCCCCTCTTCCACTTCCAGCCAGACTGAAACCACTGACCTTAGGACTCAGAGGGCTCTGGATGGGTGAGCATAACAGCAGAGAAAAGGGGTAGGTACTAGAAAGTGTGCATGTAAAAATTTAAACTGTATTGTTCTTATTTATTGTTGTTAAGCCTTTTTCTGTAATAGTTTCTTTGCTTTGCTTTCTTTCTCTTTTTTTCCATGTACTAATTAGATCTGTACTAATAATTATTTGATTAGGCTTTTAAGATTTCAATTACCCTAACAATAAATTCTTAGCTTTGCATAAGGTGTGTTTCTGTTTTGTCAATACAATATTTTGAGTGTAACAGGCTGTCTGAATAATGTAGGAATGTTCAACCAGTAGTTCTATATCTGAACTACTCACCTTAAGCTTCCTTAAGAGTCAATAAAAATCAGTCCATGATCAATGGAGTCAAAGATGTAATTAACCTTAAAGCAAATATTTAAATTATATTCTCTGTTTCCAGTGATTATAAAGGGATCTTCAATTTGTATCTTTGACAAAATGTCTATGCTGAGGCCTTCTGAAGTTAGAGATGAGTTTCATTGTGTTTAGTACATGAAATTTAGCATAGCTTTTGTTTTTGTATGGTGTCAAAAGCTTGTATTTCAATGCACGTCCAGCCCAACAAAAATAGTATAGCTTTGAACTAGCAAATATCATGTTGCAGGGATTCGAGTAATCACACTGCTTCAGTATTTGTATTAGTTGGAATGATTCCACTCAGTGTAACAGCAGAAAAATCAACACAGTGAGCCTCTATCTGCCATATACACCATCACAGTCTTTTGAGACGATGTACATCTGTAAGTAAATCTGGCAAGGCTGCTTTTTTCCACGTTCATGACATCCTTTTCTCTCAAACTTTCCTGCAGTTATTTCATTCTTACAGGAGTATGTCTCATAAAGCAGTACAAGTTAAATCATCAGATGTTGTAATCAGAGTAGGACTGTTAACTGTAATGCTATGCGAGTATTTACTGTGGAAAGATCTACTCTAGTGTTCAGTACAAGACACAGCAAGAAAGGTAAACTTAATTACTGGTCACCCAGTCTGGCATTATCTTCTCCCTCTTCCAGGCTCCATAGCAGCAGAGCTAAGAAGCAGTCTTATGGTTCCCCCCATTCACAAAACACACAGAAAATAATCATTCGAGTGTGACACTCCTCATCTGATGCCTTTTTACTTCAGTAAGGGAGGTTTCCAAACCCCAAAGATAAATAAGAAACAGCAATCTCAAATTTAAAAACACCTGTAGAATATACCAAATATTTACAAAAAGATAATTGGTAATTTTGCTCAGCTCTACCTTCAAGAAATAAATTAATCTGGGTCTTGTACGTACTAAAGCAATCAGTATCTTTTACAAAAGGGCCCAACAAGAGAACACTGCAATTAGTAAGTGTGGGCACAGCCTTGATTTATAATGAACCATGAAATAAAATACTTCATATACATGAACAAAACATTTTTCATACTTACAGTGATTTGATCTTTAAATTTCAATTTGCTGCTTCTGAACAAGTGGCTCAGACCTTTGACTGAAAGAGTTGTTCATATCCAGAAAACTTTGCTTACTTTCACTAGCTTACTTTAGGTAGCCAGTAAGTGTTGCTTGTTTTCATTAACTAATGAAGATGGATATAAAAATATTGGTGAGAAATATATTTATTTACCATTTTGATCAAATTTTAAAACTGCTTACAAGTTGGAAATGCCTAGCCTCATAGTATTTTATTATCAATTTGCACCAAGTTACGGAGGGTGCTTTAATTTTTACTAGTTTATTAGACTCAAAACCTTTTTACGGGCAAAAGGAACATACCCAAGAATTATATTGTTAGTATAATTAAATCTTAACAGACCAACCAGAGAATTGTTACTAGTATCCTTACAGTGATCCTAATACTTAGAGTTCAAGCTAAACAGAGTCAAAATGACACACACACACAAACTTTCTACCTCCTTTCTTTGCCATTATGCTCACCTTTCCACTGTCCCTTTGACTCCTCTGTCAATTAATGGTTTCAACTGAGGCAAGATGCCAAGTGTCCCATGTCCTGTGCTGGGAGGAGTATGACGCTGACATTGATTTCTTCTTCCTCATTATAAGTCCACTTGGGGTAATTTTTATGTGTTTACTAATATGCTCTACACTATCTTCTTTCTTCAATGGGCTGCAACTCCACTTTACATCCAAATTTGCTATATATGGTATTGGATAATTTTTTGTTTTATTTCCTTAATTACCCCTGAAGTTGCTTTAGCTGGCTCCCAAGATTACCTTTCTTTGATGAGTAGTAATCATCATAACTGAGCTGTTTACAGCCCTGAGTCTCCCATACCCTCCTGTGCCTCTATTACCAACTCATGCCCATACTTCTCTATGCAGCATTTTATTCTGGGATCATGGATAGCTCATTTACACAGAATAACTACTTATTATTACAACCTATTAGTTATACATCTGTATATATATAAAAAGTATGTATGCTTGTGTGTGTTTATAACATACATATACCGTAGCTTAAACATAGGAGGTAACAGTCCCCAAGTCATTACGTAATTGTTTTTAGTTACACGAGCTAAAACACTCCTCCAGAAAGGCCAAGAGAAGTCCAAATATAGTCCAACAAGCACTAAAGCACGTGCTGTGAGCTTAATGCACAGCCTGTGGTCTGTTACTAACAATGGCAACATTGTATTTGCTGCACTACAAGGTTATAAATTCTTCTAAAATAAAAAAAAAAATAGTTATGAGGAGGTCATTTCAAATAATTTTCTTGGGCAGTGTTCAGGACATGTTAGAAAGAAAGCCCCTTTATAGAGTTATAAAGTATAGCTTTACAATTACAAAAAGAAGAGCTGTGCATGAAGGACAGATCAGTAGTCTAAGCAGTCACTGATGGAAGAGCTGGGCTTGTATTAGACAGGATGGAAAAACATGAAGGGGTAGAAATGGAACACTGGTACTTTCCACTGATGAAGAGGATGGAGTAAATGCTGTCTTCATGCACCTAGAGATGGAATAAAACAAAACAAAACAGGGCGCATTAAAGAAAGGAAGTTAGATTAGAATTTATATACATATATATATGTAAGTAATATATATACACAACTATAGTTTTCATAATAAGGATGGGAAGCAGAATAGATTGCCTGAGAAGGTTGTAAAATGCCATTCCTGGGTAGAGCAGCAGTCCAGAATAGGCTGGAGAAACATAATTAGATACAGCACAGCACAATCCTCCCCGGAGATAATAGCTGGACTTGGCAATCTTTAGGAATCTTCCTGGTTTTTCTCTCCATAATTCCTCAGGTAGGCTCTTGTGAACCCAAAAAGTCAAGTACAATAAAATAAGAATAATTCTGGACAGAAAAAAAAAAATAAAAGGAAAGGATGTGGGAACCTGCAATACAGCCCAAGTGCTTCAGATTTCAGGAAAGAAAATAGCTAATTTGTTGGTGCCTACAAAGACCCAGTGTTCCACTGTAAGAGACTACAAAGCCTTTTGTTAGTATTGCACATTTCCTCATATATGTTGACCTAAATGGGTGAGCATTCTTGCTGTGTTCAGAATCAAGCAGGGTTTAAGCAGTGACAGCACAAAAGTACTATACTCTTTGTAGTTCTTCACTACAGCTCTGCATAATCACCATATGCCCAGTTCTTATTTCACCAGCAGTGCATTAGTTCTAGTAACAGGACTGATTCCAATGGATATATTCTTGGCACCCTGTAAGCAGGTCCTGTGATTTTAAGCATACATAAAGATTCAGTTCCCTCTGAAATAAAATTCACACTACTTTACTAGCAAATAAATTTTTATTATGAAAATGCATTGCTGCAAAGTTTATGTTGTTCTCCATGAATCCTACAGTGTCATCCATAAACAAGTATGAACAGGATGTTTAGTGGACAGACACCTAAAGGGCTTGTACTTTTGATGAATTCTTGAAAATAGGTATGTTTTTCAGTGAATTATTACATTCAAAGCATAATTATATTACAAATGCATTCAAGGCTCATGTTTTTTCTAAGCAAATTGATACTAACAAAACTACTGTACATAAGTACACACATGAATATCTGCTTATGCCAGGCAGCAACAAATGTCTACTCTTCACTCTGAAAAATAAATATGGAAAATCTAAGGCTAAGAAAATTAAATTAAGGCATGTCATGTTACATATTAGTGTTATGACAAAATATGCTGAACCATGGCATGCTTCTGAAATTCCAGAGTTCTTATTTTCTTTTTCTGTATATCACATGATTACAATGTCAAATTTGTACTCTAAATATAATTTCAAGAGCACCATTAATATGTAAAACTGCCCCTTTTTTGTAATGTATTTCTTTCTTAATTAAGGAGAAGGTGGGTTGAAGTTCAGTGGCTAGAAATGCTTACCCCAGGCAGAGGGTGGGTGGTTAGCTGCTGACAATGTTTGTTGGAGCACTTAGTTTATTACTTCAGGATTTTAATGTGATCCTCTCCTTTATGGCAAAGCTGGGTGTGTTAATGTATCCTGCAGTGATGTTAAAAGGCTTAAAGCAGTGATGCTGTCAAACTAGCTGTGTCACCACATTCAAAGCTTTAAAGTGCAGTTACAGCTTGAAAAATGATTATGAAAAATACCATATTCTTACCCAACTGATCTATCCGCATATGCACTTGATGTATATCTGCTTACTTTACTGACTAAAACAAATGTTTTGTACTGTTAGCACTGCAAAACCAAGACAGCTCTGAAAGATTGCACAGGATTTCACTCTGGACCATATATCACCAGCAAACCTGCCAGATGAATTCCAGCTGCAGAATATTTATTACTGATGATGACATAACAGAGAGGGAGAGCAGATTCCTAGTTGAATTTGCACAGTAGGCAGTTAAAAAATTCATCTTTTGACTCACACACAGGGAAAAAAAAAACAAACCACAATCAGGCAATCATTATAAGACAACAGAGAATATTTATCCCAGCTATTTTGGCCTTGAATGTCAGTGTCATTCAGAAAACCAAAAGTGGGGGGCTCAAGTCCTCTGTCAGTCAATGAGAAAAGGAGGCATCTCTCTCTGAGAAATAGGGAATATGTGCTTTTTGTGCCTGTGAGATTTCAAGTTAGACATTTAAAACAGCTTAAAATGAATGATGTGAATTTGCACCAATGTTACTCCCCATCACTTCAATAGTCTTTTTCTGAAGTATCCACACCATTATGAATGTATACGTGTGAAGTTTCTTAAGTATACCTTCTTTATCAAGAGGACTGACACTTTTCTAGTGTGCTTAATGACATCAGTTTCTGAAGCCTTTTTTTTAGGCGATAGCACAGGTTATTTAAATAACTATCTACCTACTTACCTTACCTGTAATCTGCAATTCCTTCTTAGAATCTGTATCAAGCAAAATCACATTGCCATAATACAGACATTTTTATTGGAGTCAGGACTGTCTACTAGTGTTCCCTGGTTACTCCTGCACGGTTAATACCATAGCTAGCTAAATAAAGGAAATAGCCAGGAAATAAAGGATAGTGATGCTGTGTATGCCACCTGCAACTATTTCTCAGTCTGTTCTCATTGTCTGTGCAATGCAAGTCTCCATACACATTCCTGTAGGTTCTTCAAATCTGGTGCCTCAATGTACTTCACACTGGCTCTTGTCCTTTTTGAACTGAGAGCCCAGACTTTATAGCTCTGTGCCTTAAAAGAGCCTTGATGCACCTCATTATGAGGAACCATGGCAAACCAGTAGCTCACTGTAGCAAAAAACTTAAGATATGTGGGTATAGTCTGCTTTTAAACTCTCTTTAATGTAAAAAAGTGCAGCAAATTTTTCCCAGACTGATGCAATCCACAGCTGAGACCCGAGGACTTTGTTCTTCCAACTTCTTCGTTTCTAACCAGTACTACTATATGTATTATGAAATGAGATCGGATAAGAAAGCTATATAAGGCAATGGCTTTTCTTTCTCTCTGGTCAGAAAAGAGATACGTTTGCTCAGTATCTAAAGTATGAGTTTCTGTCTTAAGAACTTACATGTAAAATTTCAAGCTCAAAAGAAAAATAAAGCACACAAAAAAGTTATAGACAGCTGAAAACAAGCCTTAGGAGGAAATGTATGTGTATGCTTAATCAATTTGCCTTATACTGCTTCTGTGAAGATGTAATTCCAGCATCTGGAATTCAGGCTGTTTCCAGTTTAAGGCCAATCTGCTGGTCTTTGGAGGCCTCCATGGAATCAGATCTAACGGCCAAACATCAGCTCTCACACTGTGACCACAAGATCCCAGCAATAGTGTCTTGTCACTGGGATCAATAAATTTGCTGTGCTGCAGGAGGAGGTTTGTGAATATGGGACACAGAATTTTCACAGGTGCTTAGCTGAGAAATGACCCTTTATCGCTTTCAGCACTAAATACAAAATTCATTTCTTTCAGCTGAGCTTTCTTACATCAATTCTTCACACATGTAAATCCAATATCCCTTACCCCTTATCCCCCAAAAGAATCAATCTGTTTCTCCCAAAGGGTATAAAATAAAAAGGATTGTTCATTTCTGTTTTAAAATATTAGGGAGGTTTTACAGGTTCAGGACCTAGAAAGCATGAAGATTAAAAAAAGACACAGAAGAAAAGGCTAGAATCATCCACAAAATTTAGATGGAACCATATGTTTTCACAACGAATAGCAGAAAAAATATGTGGCTGACAGCTATTCAGTGATTTTCATTACGTCCTTTCCTTGTCCTTCTTTTAGTAGGGATCTTACTTTGCTACTCCCATTTTACAGATTGGCAACGTAAAATGTGATACACAAGGGAACTTCAGTGGTTTATCTGTGGAAACCTGTTAGCTCACACTAGACCAAAAGTCCACTAAAAGTTTTAGAAACCAGCTTTCAAAATGTAAAGGCTATTTCTTACTCTCCTAACCGGCTGTCTAATTTAGGGTAATACAGAATCTTCTATGTTCGAATGTGTGCTAGACAGATTAAAAAAAAAAAACAAACATGAATACCGTTCACACAATTCAATTTTGAAAAAAAATGTGCCCAGCAAGCTGACATACCTGAGAAATTTGTTCTAAATCCTGTGTACAAGCTACATCACACTTTCTTTCTGGGTCTCTTTCCATGTTTCTGATTCATCTGCCCGAAGCTTCCATTTTTGTATGGTACTATTCTTTGGATGAAAAGGCATAATTGTTTTGCTGCGGGTATCCTAATTTCTCTTTAGAAACATATTCTGAGGCTACAGAAATGCTTATCTAGAAAACATCAGGCAATCTATAGAAAATATCAGGAGAACATTCCCTTGACTTTGATGGTGGCACTGAAACTAATGGAGTGCCCCTCTCAAAAATCTTTAACAGATGGCTGGTGACACCAGGTAACTTGGGCGTCCTAACACCTCCAGGAGCCACCATATCATTTGCTGTTCCTAAAAACAGCTTGGCCCTCAAATTACAAATTACCTTGTCTTTGAATAGAATCAGCAAGGAAGAGATAAATAAATAAGGTCACTGAATTTTTAAGATATTGAGAGTTTTATAAGCACAGCTAACCTCATTTTCATATTAGCTTGTATGCATATTGCACACATATGCCGTCTTAAAAAATACCCTCAGAAAATAAAAGCAAATGACATGACAGACATGCAGAAAAAGTCACCTCTGCAGCATTAATTCAGTCTTGGGTTTTTATTACTTGGTCAGATACTTACACATGACCCTTGCCTTGCTCAGTACAAGGATGGATTACATTCAGGAAAATAATGAGGTGTTCAAAAATTTTTTTTATCTTCTTTTTTGTAAAGTGTGGCCTTAGGTCTTGTTTGCATTGCATTATTCAAACTCTCCTTTGAAGCCATTTGTTTAGACTTCTCTGTGGTGCCCATGACTGTATTTCATGACAGCAATGCCTTTACTTTTACAACTGCCTATAAAGCATGACTGTAATATTATCCTCATTTTACACTGGTAGCTAAAGCACCAAGATTAAGAACCCCTGATTTGGGGACCCCACTGTCTGGGATGACTCAAACTCGAGTGCTCTGCCTGCTCCACCCTGCTTGAATCACAGCTCCCAAAGACTGCAGCCTCCACACCAGTCCATCGACACCAGCTGCCTTCCCATTTGGGGAACTCCTACCAGCAAGTATCAAAGGCAGGTCTTAGAGAAATGGGAAAGGTCACTAGTCGGCACTCTGAAAAATGTGTTTTAAGCAGCTTGCCTAGCATCAGGCAAAAATTCTGCAGCAGTGTCAGCGACAGAAATAGAAACCAGCTTTTCAATGACCTCACTATGAGGTAACCTTTGTAGCTTTGCCTCATGCATGGTACAAGTTCCAGCTTCTGTAAGAGGGAGGCGGGGGGCCCTGAGGAAGCAACCTTCATCATGCTCCAAAGCACTTTGTTCCCACAGCCCAGTTCACCCTCTCCGAGATTGAAGTTGGGTCCTGTGGTATAAGAGTGCAGAGATATGTCATTAAGAACATAATGGGAGCTATGCTGGAACAGACCAAAGGTCACTCAATATCGTGTCTGACAATGGTTAGTAGAGGTTGCTTAAAGAAAGAGTTTAAGAAACAGATGAAATATGGACTGACATCACTTTCTGCCTTGCAGCAACAAGAAGCTTAAGGTTTTCCCCCACCCACACCTTTTTTTAATTTTTTTTTTTTTTTAAGCCAGAAGTTGCATCCAGGCTAGTGCATTTAACGGTCACCAATGGGCATTCATGAAATAATGCTGTCTAATTAATTTCTGAACCTTTTTTTTTTTCCCTTACATCAAAAAGTTTCACAGTTGAGGACTGCAACAAATGTATTTATCCAAAATAGTCTACAGTCCTGTTTAGGACACTCTCCTTGCAGGGTGGGGCTGTGCATTTGAAACCCTTGGGTTCAGAAGAAAATTTATCCTGAATCCTGCACAGTAAAGGATGTGTAACCCAAGTGTACAAATCAAGATATTGATTGCTCTGTGTAACCCAAAACAGTGAATATGTCAGGCAAGCTTTTTGAATGCTTAGACGCTTCTGGCACCCCAACTCATGTCCATATCCCATTACAGGTAGCAGTTTCTCTGACGTATACTATATAAATATACAGGAATAACGTTTGAATAATGACTTTTATAGTTCCTAACTAACATGAACACAAATTAGTCAAGGGGCATTATATACTTGGAAGCAGATGGTATAGAGAAAGCTTCATTGATATTGCTCAATGCACCTGAATGCCCAGTAGAAATAGCCTGCTTTCTCCCCAGGTATAAATATACACATGTACACACAAAAATGATGCAGTCATTTTAATATTAAAGAAAGAGTGAATTTATCTCTGAAAGAAAACTGGAAAATGTTAAAAATTCTTTAATTTTTTTTTTTTTTTTTTTTTTTTTTAAATCTCCTCTGGAGATATACCAGATGCCTTTTTACCATATGGTGAAATGTTGAGCATTTCACCTTAAATTCCTTGCTGAAGTCCACGGAGGTTGCTAAAATATCAAACTCCAAATGGTTTAGCAATATCCAGCTCATTTGATTAGAAAGGTTCTACTACGTAACCTTGGAACAATTAAATCTTGCCAGTAGATCAGGCTAGTAGCCATACACCAAAACCATACAGGTAGATATCAGTTAAATGAACCACAATTCAAGGAAATTATAAATGACTGACCTTTATCAGGTAGTCATAAAAAGGAGCAGCAACTATACATCACCCCCAAAAGCTTTCTTTTTAAATCTCAGACACTGTTCAGCCCATTATAATTATCTTAACTTATAAGCAGTAAAATGTTTAGTGGGACAACTTAGGGAAGCAGAATGTATGAGAGAAATTATGCAGTTAATGGGGAATTGCTCAAGTTGTAATTTACTAAATATTGTTGCAGATTCCTTGTGTCAGGTTGCAATAAAAGGAAGATCTTCCTAAATTAATTTATACTGGCTAATTAACTCCTAGATAATAACTAACTATACTTTTATGCAACACAAACCCAATATTTTAAGCTGGACACCTGAGGTTAGACACCCAAAATCTCACAGTACCAGCTGCTGTACAGATCCTTAACCTGAGCATGGACTTAGGTGGCTGAAAGCAGGCAGCCAGATTTGAACATTGGTCTGTCACAATGCCACTGTGTTGGTTCAACAATTATATAATTTGTTACTTCATTTTGATCAACCCTTGTATACCTTGCAAAAAAATTTGTTTCCTGAAGAATGAAAGTAAGGATAAAAATGAAAACTGGGCTGCATGCGGATTGTTATAAACACTGCCCAGGAGTACAGAGGAGTATAGTAGGTAGTTATTTATTTGAGTGGCACATACTTACTTGAGAGTGCTGGACACTCTTTAATAATGCATACCACCTCAAGCTAGGAAAGTGTGACTAACTAAAGGCACGGATGCAAATGTTGCTGTGTAAGCCTTTTCCTTCTTTCCTCAGTCCTTTATTTGCAGTGGAGAGGGGGGCAGAAGGGAAAGGAGGGAAAGAAATTATAAGAAAAGACTTGGTGTGCTACATTTGCTACCTGGGCTTGCTCCTGCTGTTTACCTCTAAAGAGGTCTTACATGGCTGTTGCTCTAAGAATAAATAAATAAAAATAAGTTAAAAAGCCACATTTTCGAAGAATTTGCTTTGTGAAAAACCTTGACAGATTTTTATAACTATGGAAAAGCAGCTGGAGAAAAAGTCACACCTGCACCCCAGGTTCAAAGAGAATCCAAACCAAGGCATACTTAATAGTTGAAAAGGTTAGCTTTGCTTTTTTTGGGAATCCATTTTCCTGTTCATTATGCTTCCAAAGTGTGGAAAAGAAAAAGCCCTGATAAAAATATTTTTTAAATCCTGCCGGTAATTGCCTATCTCTGTGCATTTTTAACACTAAGACTCTACAAGATACAAACTGGAGCAACTCACTGAAGCTAACAGGGCTGAGGATTTGACTTACAGTCTTTTCACATTGTTCCTCTGATAGATGGCACTTCCAGGAAGGGCAGCACCACGCCAGGAAAGCTCAGTCAGGCCTGGCATTACAACATCACCCTCAGAGGAACTGAGCACACGAAGTAATGACAGCGTGCTACAGCATGTGGGCAGTTTTAGCAAGTGGCCACTGACAAGTTTAACTTAGGACCAATACATCAGCTTTCATCTGTGAATTCCAGAGCTCTTTAGAAAGAGTTATCATCCTTAACTTAAACTTGGATAAAGGACTTTTAATTATATGCAGCAGTCCCAATGAAGCAGAGAAAGTCAATGCCAGAACAAGGATCAGAGCTGAGCTCCTCCAAATGCATGCCTGATGGCACTTGACCAGCAGGCTGAACTGTAGCTTTTAGTCAAAAGTTTATAAAACTGCATTTTGACACCTAGATAGCTCACTGAGTGGAAGAATTTCACCAACTGTGCGTTGGTGTTTCCCAATACTTCATGGACATTTCAGATCAATGTATGAAAATATCACACCGTGGGGGGGAGACTGGCCCTTTATTTTATTTGTTGGCAGTTCTCTTTAATTAATTGATCTAGCTCTGCTCTTTTTGGAATAGAGAAAGCCACACAACTAATGGTGGAGCCAGCGCATGCTTTGGGACAGTGACAGACAGAGAAATCTGTATGATTTCAGAAAAGTCCCCAGTAGGCATGATGTGAAAGTCACCCTGCTCTCTGCCCCACACCCCTCCTGTGGGCTGCTGGGGGAAGGCATCGCCCTGCAAGAATCACTTTGCACTTTTCAAGGCCAAGGATGGAGCCATCTTCCTGCACTAAGTGCAAGAACTGTTGCTGCTGTTGGGCAACTTTTAACTTCCTTATCACTCTTTGAGGTACCTGCAGGAATCAGACCAGAGTGTTCAGAAGGAAAGTCCATCTTTCTTTACTTTGTGCTTTCACAGACTGTTACGATTTACTAAATGGTCCCCGGGGGTCAACTTGTGTAGCAGCACTGAGCATTATGCAGTAACTACTATTGCAGTACTTACAACAGCACTGAAAAGAATTACACCTGAAACGCTCCCTTTGGTTTTATAGTACAGAGCAGTGTCCTCCTCAATGCTTCCAACTTCACAGTATAAAGAACTAGAATGACTCACTACTTCAGATTCAAGAGAAGGCAGACTTTTCCCTTACTATTAAGGGAAAAAAAAAAGAAAAAAAAAAAATCTTTCAGGCATCTTCTGCTCCAGCTGTAAGGATGATGGTGGTCGGAGGCCGGCTTGGGCTT
>NW_009214555.1:0-4120 GCF_000690835.1 Fulmarus glacialis
CTCTATAATCTTCCTCGGAATGGTGATATTCAACTTGAGATTCAGAGATCTAACTTCAGAAGCTTGATTTAATTGCCCACTTGATATGTGCATTTCCATTTCCATCTCTAGTTCCACTTGAGATGCTCTATGATATTTGAAGTTCCAAAGGAGCCTGGCAGGTACAAGAGAGGTCCTTTGGGACCTCTACTCTACTTCTGGGGCTTGATTCAGCTGCTGACAGCTGGATGTTTAGAGTCCAGTTTGCAATGTCCTCAGGTATTTTAACTGTCTTTAGGTGCTTTTCCAGGTTTGTGTATCTGTCTAGGAACAGCAGCTAGGAACTAGAGATTTTCTAGTCAGATCCACTTCAAAACTTTGGCCTCCTTGGTCTCCCTTCACATGTAGAATCAAAATAAGTTAAAATTTGTAATCTATTATTACACATGAACAAACATATCTGTGAGTGAGGTGAATATAAATCTTTCCCAGGTTGCATCCTGCTATTATACGTAATATTGTTCTTTTATTTTAGAAGGTCCAGTACCCTGTTTAAAGTACTGCTCTAATGTATAACACATCATAAATTGAAATGCTTTGACAACAGTTTCTTCAAAGTTAATTTGAAGAAAACATGCACATGATTTTATGTATTGATTTATTTTAAATAAACAAGCCTTAAACAACTCATGTATGCCAATGAGTGAGTTATAAACATCCATTTAAAATGTTCATTGCTATCAAGAAGATTGATTTGGAAGAAAGAGAACTTCATAAAAACAGGAGCTAATTCTCAATATCGTCTTCTAACACAGTATTTACTGTAGTAAGCGCAGCAGATTTTCCACAGGAAATCTCAAAGATAAAAGTAAATATTTTGCTTTTTTTTCACAAAATAAGCAATAATACAACTATTTTTTTTTCTTTTTTCATCTTCCATAAAGTTTCCCTTCTGAGATAATTTGAAGAAAGCCCAACCAATAATCAAATCAATACATTTTAGAACTAAATGTAAAGGGGAAATAATAACACTTTTTTTTTGATGACTCAATTTCATATTATATCATTAAGAGTTGATAGTTTATTATTCTTCAGAAATTATTTTTATAAACCAGGGTAGTTTTATTACTGTACTCTAGTTCTCATTTATGTATGTTTTATGTTTTAGAAAATAATACTGGAAGCTATGTAAACACACTTTAAGTATATTTTGAAGATTTGTTCTAAATATACAAATAAAAATGTCTTTATGTTAAAAACATCTGATCTAAGTTTTCTCATTATTTAAGGGTAATAAGCTTCAGCATTTTTAAAGTTCATTTTGTGCAACTATTTAATGTTAATGTTAATGTTAATGTTAATGGTAATGGTAATGGTAATAGTAATAGTAATAGTAATAATAATAGCAATGTATCCAGATTTGACTTTCTAACAGTGATGGTATCATTTGAATCCTAGGATGTAACTTTTTCTCTCTTCTATGTCTAGTTGCATTAATGAACATTCAGGTTTTGAGTTTTTGAATTGGCTGTTTTTGAAAGCTTCTTGTTCTGTTTTTTGTCCCAGATATTTAATGATGGAAGGTTGGAGGGAGGGGGAAGAGAAAAAGATTAGAAAAGCCCTTTGCTTTTTATTTGTCAAATGTTTGTGACTCTAAGGTACCTCTCCTTATGTAGCTGTTAGTGAGGACATTTTGGGGCCAATTTTCATGGCAAAATAGATTCCTAATGAATTTTATCTCAGTTTTTCCTGTATCATACAGCAAATTTATGACAATAGTGGCTGCTCTGTTTTGGTTGTAGGCATATAGTCATCCAAAAGAATTTATTAAGAAACAAAATACCTGTCTATGCTGATGAATATGTGTAGATTATGCTCACTGCTCTTTTGAATCAAAGAATGCAGAATCTACTTTTTATGTCATTTTATCACACTTACATGTTCAGATTTTCAAACTTGTCTGGTTCTACTAAACATGTGCACAAATTTGCTAACCACTAAATATTTTAAACGGTATACTTATTCATTGCCAAACCAAACAGGATTTTTTTATTTTATGTCAGCATACATAAATTTAGGTCCTGCAATTAACATACAATGAAGCACACCTTGCTGCTATGAAATTTTAAGTTAATTTCCTTGTCTTGCTTTTTGATGGCGTAGCGTTCCCAAGAAATATATAATTTTGCCTCTTACATAGAAATAGTTCTAAAAAGCACCAAACAGCAAAGAAGTTTATTTACATCTTTTTAAGTAAAATACCTCTTCTCAATATCCTTTTGTCTTTAGAATCCAAGATTATGATTAATTCTGTCACATTGTTTTAAATTTTCCAGTTTATAAATTAACTGAGCAATTCCCTCAGTGTCAATAGGTAGGGACTACTCAAATAAATTACTACTGTGGTGATTAAGATTAAAGGATTAAGCTCTCAGGGTGTCACAACCCACTTATGAGAATTGAATATTCATGTGAATATATAGTTATTGTCAAGTTTACATACCTATAACTGTTGTATGAGAATAATCATGGCCTACAGAAGAAGGATGGCCTATTGATGTCAGTGTCAAAGCGTATCTATGATTCATGTGGTGGTGTAACTTGGGCTGTAATTGTTCCTTCAGAAACAGGTTTATTATATTAATTAATAAAATAATTTTATTAATGGGCAGCCTTGAACTATTTATCCCTGGATTACTGCACTGCTAGCTCTTTTCCTGGCTGTGTTTTGTACCACCCCAGTTGCCTCTTTCCAGGACAAATCTGCAATGGATGGCAGTAGTACTAAGCAGCTGCAGAGGTCAGCCTGATAGTCCTGCTTGGTCTAAGGGCCAGACATTAGTTCCTGCCCTTCTTTAGTTAGTAGTAAGACACATAGCCTTATTGTGCAGAATGAAGACTTCAGCAGATCATTACATGACTCCTGTCATTATGATCTCGGGTTTTCTTCCTGTGGAAATCAGTGCTTCTGCATCAGGAAAGGACCCAGCTCCTGTATGCCTGGCACTGGTCTCAAAATAAGGATGCACTCTCAGCATGCAGTTAGATACAGAAGCTTAAAAGCATTCTTAGGAATCCTCCAGTTTATGCATAGGTACATAAACTCCAGACTGAATCAAAAAGAAATAAGCAAGCATTGATAAAACTAGATTATTTGGCATAACCTATTGTATACAACACCTACCCATACTTTTATGCTATAAAAATACCACTCTGAAAGGCTGCAATATAGCTTTTGTGTTATTTCAGGTATTCTGAAATAAAAGTATAAAATAATATTTATGTCCAAGGCCTACAGGGCACCACATGGGACCCTGGAAGGATTCAGAACAGGTTTCTTCTTATCTGCATGCAATCTGCTCTGAAGGTACCTCACCCTGAGCAGCACCCACCTGAGACAGTATGGGCCACAGACCCTCAGGGCAAGAGGTTGCTTTCTGGAGCACCTCTCTTATGTAGCAACACAGATGCATTCTCAATCGAAACTGAGACTCTAGCTCTATTTCTTTTGTGACAGCAGAATAAGGTGTTTTCCACCCTAGAAACCTAAAGTTTCTGGCATTATCATCACAGGTTGTTTCGTCTGAAAAAATGATTGATATTTGTTGGATGCTTTCCTAAGTATATTTACCTACATAATGTTGCAACTGATAATAAGTATATATAAAAATATACATTAATGTAAAGTCCCAGCCAGCAGCCCAATTTTTCCAATTTCTTAAGTTAGCAAAGTTTGGAATGTAAAATTCAGAAAGACATTTTGGCCAAAAATTTGATCTTGTAAATTTACTGCTTCTTTTAGATTCTAAAACCTGAAATAAATATATTTTTAGAAAGAGAAGTAGAATAGATTATAAATCTTTTTTTTTTTAATGTGTCTTGAAGTTGACATATTGTCCTGGTTTTGGCTGGGATAGAGTTAAATTTCTTCCTAGTGCTGTGTTTTGGATTTAGTATGAGAAGAATGTTGATAACACACTGAGGTTTTCAGTTGTTGCTAAGCAGTGTTTATATAGTCAAGGACTTTTCAGCTTCCCATGCTCTGCCAGGTGCACAAGAAGCTGGGAGGGAGTATAGTCAGAACAGCTAACCCAACTGGCCAATGGGTATTTCATAGCATGTGACATCATGCTCAGTATAT
>NW_009214556.1:0-29059 GCF_000690835.1 Fulmarus glacialis
GATTCTATGATTCTATGATTTAAAAGAAATATCTAAAAAGGAAGCCTGTAGCATGTGGGGAGATACCTTGCAGTGGAAACAGCGGCAGTCGAACCTCTTTTGACACTGCTTGACGCCTTCCATCACAACAGTACAGGATGCAACAAGTAGGGACTCACACCTCGGGTGTATGTGACCTCCATGGTGTGCTTTTGCACTGGCATTTGGATTAGCAACCTGGAGGGAGAGGCACATCTTTACACAAAGCTAGAGCACTTCTGTCCCTCACACAACATTTGCGTGAAGAGGGTAACCCACCCTCCCAGGGGAGAGAGTTGTGCTTGTAACCCAGCCTGTGTCTGCATTCCTGTAACTCTATGGGTGTGGGTGCCCTTAGAACTATGTAAGATTGGTTAGAGAAGTGTGTTTAGAAATTAGGAGGTGTTTAGCAAGATTTTTGTAAGTGTCTAGTATTGTAGTTTATCTGTTGTGTTGTTAATCAAGAATATAAAATTCACTGATTGCTAGTTAATTATTTCTTATTAATAAATCAGAAATCTGCTTTGATCCTGATTTGAGCTATGTAAATTGAACAGTTTTTCCCTGCAACAGTTACCAATTTTTTGCATCCCAATTACATCCTAGCAGTGGTTGCAATTTGCACAGTTTACATGGGTCAAAGACGCGAACCTTACATGTAAAACCAAGAGGTTTTAATCTAATTACAGTCTTAACAGTCAAATCAGAGAATTATTAGTCCAGTTATAGTACAAATTACTCAGTTTCTATAGCTTATTCCTGATATTTTTTTTTTTTTCTTCATGGCGTCTAAGAGGTTTCTGATTGTGAGAGGATTAGCCTTAATGGAGACATTGTCAGATAGCCTGATTCTAAACATTCTACTTCAACAAGCAATGCTTCCATTTTTAAATGTCTTATCCTGTAAGTTGATACTGCTAAATAGGGATCTAAATTTGATCATTCATATTTTTTCAGCATTGATTAAATAATTTTGATACCATTTCCACGAAACTGTTAGATTGAACCATAGAATAAAATGCTTTCTTGAAAAAGAAAAAAAGTAAATTCATAAAAATAAAGTTGTGATGTAGTCATGTCATTAACATATCCAACGAAAGACACATTTTTATTCAGCAGCTACATAGTATTCTCCAAAGATGCTGTGTGTGGATAGTCAGAATAATAATAGCTAACTGATTCTTCTGAGGATATAGAAGTAGAACGATGTCAGTATCAATCCATATATGCAACTGTTCCTTGAGCATATGTGTACTACATTAGAGCAGTCTTTTTTCTAGCTTTTTTGTTTGTGTGTGGTACTGTGACACCTTTCAAGATTTACATTCTTTATAGGATTTTTTTCATTGTATTTTGTCTTGCCTGCTTTTCTTCACTTAGTTGTAGACTATCAAACTATTATGCATGATCCAGTAATATTAAGTAAAATATAGATACATTTTTTCAAATTCTTTTTCCAGCAGCTGCACTTGCCTTCATCAAAAAAATAAAAATCTTTGAGTGTCTTCAAATAGGTATTACAGTTTCAGAGAGTTTGAGCAGTGTCAAAGTCTTCAGCAGCTCTGATGATCTCTACCTTACTGCCTATTCCTATGCTCCCGTCTTGGACACACTCCTTTTTTACTTCAGCATCTGGTATTGGGAAATATTTTGGGTGGTGTTGGGAAATATTTCGGGTGATATTTAATGATAAATGTAGGGCGAAAGGTACATCAAAGTTCAATTTTTACTGCAACATCAGGTGGTTAGGAAAGAAATGTAAAGTGTATAAAAGAGAGAAAGGAGTATGGATCTCTGTGAGCTGTTAATAGCAATTTAGTGTCACAATAAAACAGTCACTTAACCAGAATGTTTTTGAGAATATTACATTCATGCTGAACAGCACTCAAGGATAGCTAATCTACAAAACGAAACTGGAATTCAAGCCCACTACAATAAACTACTTAAAAATCACATTCTCACAGAATGTGATAATCCATTCTCCCAGAAACCCATCTTCATAGAGAATTTTGGAATATTTTGTTAATAAATATGTATTTTCTTGGCATTTTCTCAATCTGCTTGACTGGTACAGGGATTTTCCTGCTTCACAGTTTTTAGAATTGTGTCTAGCATTAAAATAGATTAGTAATAATATTGCATATATGGCACATGCAAACCCAGAATATTAAACATAAAGGTATAGTAATATTTTGTTAGGCTCAGCTTGCAGATAATTCCATTTTCTATTCACTTCATTTTATATTCCTTGAAAGGGAAATTTTCTGTGGGGTCTCTGCCATGTTTTTTCCCCAAGTGACTCAAAGAAAGAAATGTATAAAAATGTGTGCCTTTTTTGATTTTTGCTGAACACACTAGCAGGGAATGAAATTATATTTCAGGCCTTCCAGTTTCTTTAAAGAAAATAACAGTTCAGACGAGTAGATTCACAAGGGAAAATAATTAAATAGTATTTCCTTGACTCATTCAGCAAGACTGATGTTATAGCTGAATCCTAAATCTTTTTGAGAGAAGACGTTCCACCATTTAGTGCTCTTTTTATTTCCTACTTAAGAACTGCTAAACTAAAAATTGCTCCAAGCACTAATAAAGCTGTAATAGAAAATGTGTTATGTATTTATTTATGAGAAAGATGTTAATTTGAAGTCTATATAACCTGGAAGTGCAGCCAATTCCTTTATTTCTAAAAAATTAAAAAATTTTTTATTTCTAAAAAATTGCCAGGACTGATAGGCAAATAAGTTAGCATAGAGAGGATGAGTATTAGAGGTAGTTTACTCCTTTTAGTAACTAAATATAGCAGTGGAAGTAACAAATTTTCTAAATCTAACAGTCAATAATTAAATTAGATCTTTGGCTTTATAACATAGTTGACAATCTTTATCAATGTAACATCGACACATCATACATTTAGTCTGAGGTGGTGTGAGCAGTAGCTGACTGAAGTAATTTAAATAAATTTTTTTGAACTATAGTATTGATTATTCATTCCCTGTAGATATACAAGTCGTGTAGTTCAAAAAGTTTAAGAATTACTACCTAGGCAGTTGGGTTTTCTGAACTTCACTTTAGAGTTGTTGTCAATGCTGTATGGCTTAGGTAACTCTCGGCTCACATATAAGTTTCTTTTCTGATCAGTTTACCCTTGCTAGACTATAATTTGTCATCAACATAGTGTTAGAACGAAGTATGACATGCTTTCAACTCATCCTGTCAGATTCTGACATCATACAGATTTAAGAACATCTTTTTTTCTGAGAGAGGTTGGCAGCAGCAACGGAAATACTCAACTACTTAATCTGGACAGAGGCATCAGGTATATTTATTTATTTATTTTTCCTTAATTCAGATATGATCTTAATGGGTTTGGGTGTGTGTAAGTTGCTCAGCCTTCTTTGTCTTACCTTTCGCAACATTTAGTTTCCTCTATTTCAAAAGAAAAACCTGCCACTCTCTGAGATATGCCCACATAGACATTATCAAGTTCACTTGTCTAATGCTTCAGGCAGAGAGAAGTTCATTCTGCTTGTGCGCTGAGCCATGAAACCACATGGCTGCAATTAACCCAGCAATGAAATGAAGTATGATATCTTAGGCTCTGCAATGTGATAACACAGTGTGGTTTCTTTTGGCTCAGAGTATGGTCAGAATACACTACACAAACTGCGTAAACATTCCTTTAGATGAACTGTGTAATGTAAGGTACTTAAATCCTCCACATCTGCTGACCATGCAGAACTCAAAAAGTTCACTGGGGGCGGGGGAAAGGGCTGTACAGGACCCCATAATTGAAAACTTACCTAGACATTCTGGAAGCCCAGCACATTGAGCTGAACCAAACTGAACAAAAAGGAGGGACAAGTTGTCTAGATGCCCGTAATCTATCTGCTTATGGGAAAGAAGTAATAGGTGAATGGTAAAGCAAATAAATTTCCTTTAAGCTTTCCAGTGCCATGCTCCCTACTTTGCTCCTTGTTCTTTATATTCAGGGTTTTGAAATAAATCCTACATTGCTGCTTTCTATTGAAGGCAGTCATCTTTTAGAGACTGATTATTTTTAGAAGCTATCCAAACATTTTGTATGACATTTATGTGATTATGGGGGTTTTTTTGTGCTTTCACAAAGGCTAACTTTGTCCTTTACCAACTTTAATTAGTTTTATGATAAAAAAGGTTTCTATCAGTAAGTAAATAAGAATAAACATTCATTATGAAATATGTACCTCCTCTGTGCCCTCTTTTGGTAGCAGAAATTGCTATCCTGAAGGCAAGAATTTATTTTAAAAAGCATCTGGGATTTAGGTTTTAATTACTCATCAGAAAAAATACCTATTAAAAACTATCTTTGCTGGCTACAGAAATGAGGTGTTTACTAAACAGCTGCTATTAGAGATCAGACAGACAAATGTGGTATTTTATTTGATGGAGGATGCATTCAGGTATCTAATTACTTACCTGTCCAGTTTCATGTTCTTATGACTACATAAAACATAAAGCTTTTTGGTCTTGTTTTATATAAGAGACTAAAAAAGCCACAGTTGATTACAGTTTATGAATTGACCACACGTCAATTTTACTGAAGGTTTACTAAAGGTAATGAATAGCTCATTGACTGTGTCTGTTTACTGTGCACTCTGCATTGATTTCTGGTTTGTTAGAACATTTCACACATCAGCACTGGAACCACTAGACGTAGCATTCTCAGAGGAAACTGAGAGTGCTATGGGTCAATAACTGAACCATATACCGTACATACTCTACTTAGTTCAAATTAATCACTATGGACCAATTTCAGTCTGAGCATGAGTGGGTAGAACAGCAGGACTTGTATTTGATAGAGCTTTATTGACATACTAGGATATCTTTTTAGAAATTTGTTTCATATTTCTGTTTGAGTTTCTGAAAAATATGAACTCTTTTTCTGTATTCCTTACATTCCAGTATTAGATAGGTCCTTCATTTCAATTGATAATTGATGATTTCAAGTTTACTTTTGGACTGGGGTGTTGCAATTTTGATATACTGAAAGCTTCCTTCAGACTTTTGTACATTAAAGGCCACAGAAATCTCTCATGGTCTGGTGTCTAGGTGTTAAAAGCCAAACTGATCAAACTGACCCAACTGGATCTTAGAATGTGACAAAACAAAATGTTACCTTCATACCTTTGGTATGAGTTAATTCCTTGAATTGTTCAGCTGATTGTCAGACAGGATTTCTTAATACTGAGCCTCTGTTTCTTTGGTCGGAATATCCACATCTGATACTGTTTAAGAGATTTCTTTCATTCACACCTTTGGAGACTGTTATGTCCATTCGATGTCTTTTAGAAAAACTGTATACCGTGCTCTTTCTACTTATTGATCAAACTATTTAGCCTTGTCGTACACGATCAGCAGTGGACATTGTATTCTAGGCAAAGTCTTAAAAAAGGCTATTATGTTGCTGCTCTGTAAAATGGTTTTCTGCATATGAGAGTATTTATTAACTTTTATGATAAGTATCAGGAAAAAACTTGAGCATTTGAACAAGAATTAAGTAAAAACATCTTAAAGTTTGTAATAGGCAAGAGAAGATAGTGCAAGAATAAAAGAACTATATTATGCATGTAAGCTAATGTTTGTTCTAGCTTAGTCCTGTACTCTTTATCTCAGATAGTGGCCAAAAATACAGCCACTTAATGAATACTTTATTAAGAACGGAATTATTTTCTTTGTGGTGCGCCCTTCCACTTCCAGCCAACAGTGAGAGATTTCCAGAGCTGGAACTTTCACCTGCACTATATAGAGTAGTTTGTGACTTCCAGCTGGGATGTCAAGTTTTTTACTTTCAAGAGATTGTCCAGGAAAAGGGTTGGTGTAACTGAAAAAGCACATTACCAGGACCAAGACAGCAAGGATTACAGTCACGTGAACAATTGCTCCAAAGAAAAAATATTCTCTTGTATTTGATGGCTCCTCCACCCTCAGGTGATGAGAATCATAGTATTCTTCTTGTACAGTTCACTTCTTGCAGTGAATCTAAATCCTCATCCTACATTTGATTTGTAACACTTAATGTTTAGTTAAGGATATGCAGCTCTCTTCTCACTAGTTTTCCGCTTGTTACCTTCACTTTACTGGTGTCTGCTAAATGTATGCTAAGCTACATCAATCTAATCATGTAAGCCAAACAAAGATTAGGACTTCTTATAGTCAAGTGCTCATGAGCAACATCAAACATCCCTTATTTACATCCAGATAATTATTTTTCCATAGATGTTTTAAACACCTGTGTAATCTGTGGCTGGTACAGAGATTATGGATATCTGCAAGATAAGGTTTAGACTTTAAAACCAGGGACTTTTCTACTGTCTAGGCTTTTAAAGTTGTTTATACTTCTCACATCCATAAGATACTGTGGCAATTGTGCAAGTCTTTTAATATTTCTTAATTTCATGCTGTCCTATTGTATTATTACATAATAATAATTTCATATTCCTCTTTCTGTCCATACTACTTATTCATCTCTTACATTTCTTCTGCTGGGAGTATTTAGCCTAGAGAAGAGAATGCTCGGGGGGATCTCATTAATGTCTATAAATACCTGAAGGGAGGTAAGAAGATAGAAGAAGATGCAAAGAAGATGGAACCAGGCTCTTTTCATTGGTGCCCAATGACAGAACCAGAGGCAACTGAAACTTCCTTCCGTTGGAAGGTATGTTTCTTATTAAGGCACATGACATTGAAAGTAAATAAAGGAATATAAAGAATATAAAGAAAAACATGATTACAGTCAATGGAGAAAAATAAAGGAATGACATGCAATTGTACAGCTTACAGAAATGCTTAGAAATACCTTAGAAAATATAACAATAGAGAAAAAAACTGCTCAGAATACCTAAAACGAAGAAGAAAGATTGAAAAAACATGCTATGAAGTTGAGGAACTACAGGGAAGCCTGCATGAAAGACAATCAAGTGTATGCCGTAAGGAAGCCGCAGCAGTTAGTTTATAAATATGATGTAGAACCCAAAAACGCAGTAGACCCTGAAAACACAGTGACGTAGAGTTATGAGAGGTGTTCAAACTGTTCAGGAGGCCAATACAAAGAATGATCAGAATATGTTATGTCATACTATTATAGAAATACATGGAAGTAATTATACGTGCATATAAGAATCTAACAGAAACAGAGATATGGATGCTACTTCTTCTGAAAAATTACAACAAATCATTGGTCCCTTATTCTTTCTAACTAATTACTACTAGTATGGTGCTTAATTCCTTTGAGACTTTCCAATATTCTGCCTGAAAACATTCAGTTATTAGAAATATTCCTTTGTCCATATATTGACAATACAGTCAGTATTTCCTATTTTTATCATAAATTCAGTAAGCAGAGATGCTGTGTTTTATAATCACCCTAATTCAGTCACTTTCCTTATTTATGTATTCGGGGACAAATTTACTGATGGGAGGTAACGGGAGTTTTGCTTACTCTCCCTCTACATGTGTGACACCCTCCCATTCAGATAAGAATTGCATCTGTCTCCCTCACTGGTAGGCTTTTGGATGCTTTCTTAATAGTGCTTTTTTTGTGTATGCCTACCATGTGTATGTGTGTAAAAGTTTTTTACTGAATTCCTCTTAAAATCTTTCAATGTGATCATTCTTAGTTTTCCATTAGCCTGATTTGCAATAATATTTCCATTTAGTACTTATAGTACATTTTCTCAAGAAGTAGTCTTATCTTTTTTTTTTTTTTTTCTTTTTGGAGGAGGAGAAGGAAGGACTGTTTACTTTCTCAACTTTTTTCCATGCAGTCACAGTAATTTCTTTTTTGTTCCTTCAGTTGAATTAGTAGCAATAATAATAGTAAAATAATAATCAAATCAACCAAGGAAAGATATGTAGAAAATTGATATCACCAGCTTAAAAAAAGGTCTGAATTAATTAAGCTTTCTAAACTTCTAGTGCAAAACTGAGTGCGTCAGAAGATATTCCTTACGCAGATAACAAACCAAGCAACAAAGAGATACAGCCTCTTACATCTTTCAGCCTTTAAGTTTCAGAAGTTTGTTCAAAATGCTGGTTGACTAGATTGTCGTTCTTCTTTCCGTTCCAGTTTGTAGTATGCTCTTTTGGTGTTGAAAAAGTCTGAAAACTTTTTGTTTCTGCCATTTATTTTTGTGAGGCACATTCATAGTCTTCATTCGGTTCAGAGTTTACACTGGCAATCTTCTGTTAGCATGTGGAGTTATTTCAGTTGGCAGTAGTTTTTTTATGCAGTATGGCAGATTCCACTTGTGTTTTTTGCCAAGTGAAGTGCCAAGTGAATCACAAAGTGAGGACGGCCATCACTCACCAGTGAGTTGGTCCTCACTAGTGACAAAGAGAGTGCTTTCAAATGACTCACCAGTTGTTCTTAAAGGAGGAAGGCAAGGGAATCCCTATGCTGAGGGCAAATAGCTTTTTTGGATTACCATAGCAGTACAAAGGAAATACAGAATGAGATGTCATGTCACAGAAAAAGAGACTTTAATACCAATTAACTCTATGATTTTAACAAAAAGGCACAACTGTGGTTAAGTAAGATTTAAACAGACCTTATGTACGTCCATGGGAGAGTCCTTCCCCTATTTTTCTTGTGGTGGTCCTTGTGATATTCCTTGATTTTATGCTGTTCCCTGATGATGTTAGGTCAGGACATTCTTTTTGGTGCTTTTTCTTCTCTCTACTTTCTTATTCTTTCTGTCACTCTTAAAATCTTAAGTGCACTGGAGAAATAATTTCTTCTGTGTAATCTGGGTCTTTGTGATATCTGTCACAGACAGACCCTCAATTCACCTTCCCTCCTACTTATTGTAGTCTTCCAACTGCCAAAATCTAGTTTTCTTTCCTACTGAGTGAGGCTTAATGCCAATAACATATTTTATGTTACAGTGACAACTTTTCTCAGTTTCTTGTTTTCCAACTTATTTGGTCACAAGACAGTTGGGGATTTTAACACTACCTGAATAACAGTGTCTCCCATTGAGTATGCAACATGGATTTGTAATTTATGATGTGCTGCAAAAAATGTTAAGGAATCTGCACCTACAACATAATGGTATTCAAGTTAGGGATTTGGATTACTATTTTAATGTTTTCTTAGATGCTGATTGTACTTTTAAATTGAGACTGACATTATGGAATGTACAGAAAAACAGAACTCTGGAAGATATTCCAGGAATTGGAACTGAGAATTTTCTAACTCTTAGGCATAGTCTGGAAAACATATGTGAAACACAAGTTTTTTCTGCTTTTTTGACAAAAGTCCACTTGATTTACTTGCAGAGAATTTTTCATCAGAGATTTTTCTTTCTTGCCATTTCTCACCCATAGAATATCACACCCATGTTGTAGCAGGCAACACATTCTACAGAAAAGAAAACTGAGACACATAAAGGACAAGTATTTCCACTGTATTATACAGGATTAGACTGGCTATATGACAGACAAGTAAATAGACCAAGTAGTCTTGAAATACATTGTCTTGATTTAACCACTCATAATTTCTGTTTTAGCTTGTTACCATGTCTGTATGTGTTAAAGGACAGTGTTTTTAAGGTGTCCCAACTTTTCCTCATTAATCAGAGGTTTTATTTCTTCTTTTAGATCTTGTTCCTTCAGGATCTTGATCTTTTCGTCTTTGTGTAGGTGAAAACTTACATTTATAGACAGCACTTTGGGCAATACTATTCCCAGTTAATCAGAGAGGTTTACATCTAGTTTTTGTCAGCTTCTCTTAACAGATAATTTTTAGAAGGTAAGAATTATATGAAAGTGGGAAGAACATTGAGATAATCCTGCCTAACTGGCTGTTAGTATAAAAATGGCTCATTCTATCATTTCAAGAACAGCTCAGTGCAGATGTGGATTTAGTTCTTCCCTGTAGCTACTCCTTTGGAGGAATAGTTTTTTGCTACTCTATGCTTAGATCTGAGCCCAAAAACTTACTTTAATGCAATGAAAATGTTAGTGTTACATTCTTTCCACATAATTTATCTTTAAAAATAAATCTTCACATGAATTCCCCGTATCACATGGCAGTAGAAGACAGATTTTCTAAAATGACACATATGAAAAATATCACATGAAAAATCTGATCTCTTTAATTACCAATGAATGTTACTACGGTGTTTTCTTCAGTGAAGTTTATGAGGGAATCCAGGTGCATTTTCCTTGAATATTGCAATAAAATAATTTCCTATTTGGTCACTGGGTATTTCTCTTACAGTCAAGCCATTCTCATTTGTTGAAATGCCAGTTCTTAATGTATCTCATAATGTCTGCTGGAGGATGAAATTACTCACAAGAGAGGGCCTTCAGAGAAGGGTCAATGTATTTATATTAATGTAAATTACCACTGATTAATGAATGCTGTAACCAATCCTTACTGTATTCCTTTTTCTGGAACCTAACCTTCCTGTCAATTTTGCAAGTAGTAAGACTAATTTGTCAAGTACCGAAAATAGGAATAGTAAAAGCTTAATCAATAGTCGTCTTTTCCATGAAAAAAAATCTTATTTTGGAGCAGAAAGTAAAATAGAAGTTAAGGGATATACTTAGCTTTTACAAAATGATTCATATAATAGTGCTTATCCATATCACTGGAATAAATAAGTGTTTGTATTTATGATTAATTGTACTGCATGTAAGATTTTCATCGGTACCTGTGTATGAAACATATACTGTGATATTAGAACCGTGTGAGCTTGTGGAAGTAGTCATATAATATTTGACTGCTATGTGTATAATTTCAAAACCATAGAAAATTACAATGTTCTGGACATTGAATTAAAAAGGTCTGTATGTACCTGTGTGTCAGTTTGGTTTTCACAGAATTCTTTGCCCCCTGAACAAAGAAAAAGCATGCTGTTGTTGGTGTGAGTATATGTGTACACCACTGCATTGACAAATGTAGGACACTTGTGTACTTGGATTGAAACCAGGTGGGAACTGTGCAAGAATGTATACTTCAGGAAGAACAAAGACTAAAGAAGCAAGTTGCAATACTATGAAAAAGCAGAGGAGAACAAAGACTTACTGTCTGTCATGAAAGAAATAATTTGACAACTACTTTTTAGCCATCAGACTAGGAACCAAGTCCCAAAACTCCAGAATGGAAATACTCCTGCTCATACTGTGGGTTTGGCAGAAGAGAGAATACGCAATGCATACTCCTTAGGGTATATTTCTCGGCCAAATGGAATATTATTTTGAAACTCTTAAAGTAATCCAGATAACGATCTCCTTATCTGATGGCTTTTTCTTAAAGCAGAGAGAAAGAACTGAGGTCTATAGTGTTGAAAGCGTGATTATGTGAGTAAAATTCTGCATTTGAGGGTTCAAAAACCCCATATCCATTGTGGGCCAGGTATGTATTCTATTACGCATACTCATCCATCATTTTCACTACAAATTATTTTTGTCAGAATACTATATAGATATGAGTCATAAGGCACAGTTAGGGGAAGCTTACTTTATAATGCTGTATCATAAGGTTTATGTCAAGGATAAGTACCTTGGCAAGACACATTGCTTAATTCATCAGTAGGCAAGCTTTTCAGTTTATCAGTTTGAGAATGGTATCTATTTGTTCATAAATACTCTGAGAAGTATTCTTTCCTATATAGCTTTTTGAAGTTTTTACTAGTTTTCATTTCAGGAGGGAATTTCACACATACGCTTCTGAATTGTTCTCTGTGTTTTGTATTGAGGAAAACAATGCAAGTGCTGTGTAGTTTGAGCTTACATGGAAGTCAGTTGCCTGCTTGCTGTATTGGTTTTCAGTTCACTTTAAAATGATTTTCATGCAGTACTGCAGACTGTAGATGCATAACCATATTATTGTTTAGCACCCATAATGCATATGTGGGTGAATAAACACATTCATAAAGCTGAAAACTATAGAAATTGTTTTAGCTCTTTGGGCTGTTACATTATTATATTCTATTAAAATAACTTCCTGTGCACATGGTTGAGAGAGCGCAGAAATTGGGCTGATAATATCCCCAATAGGTGCCCAATAAAACTATTGGAATATAGTCGTAGTGTGATCTTTTCTAGATATCCTTGTCTCAATGTTGCAGTTGAATGTATGACACTTACTTTGTATATAAATTTCACAGTATAATTAATGTGTCTAATCCAATAAAAAATTAGTCTTTTTGAAGGTGAAGGCTCAAATCTCTATCTTGCTGGTACAACTTTTTGTCTTTTAGCCGGTGAGTGTCTAATGATATTGAAAACATTCATGTAAAATGAGGAAACATTAAAAGGTTGTTTTATTCATATGTGAATGAAAACTAGAGTGTCACTTTTTTATTACTTTAGTGATTAGATCGCTACAATTTGTGTCTAGTCGTATATTTAGCAAAATTAGTAAATGGCCAACACTTAAATAGCTAAAGGGCATTAGTTCATATCCATATGGGTGTATACATCTTACTAATTATGTGAACTAAGAAACATAAGTAAGGAAGCAGAAGCTAAGATTTTTGGATGCATTTCAACTGTATTAGGAAAGAGTCTGTAAGGAAGAAATCCCCTGATCCTCAGTCACCCGGGGACAAAGAAGCCATCTGACAAGGGAACTGGTGAGCTGTATGTTTTCATTTAGGTAGTTATGATATTATTTGCTAAAAATCTCATGAATGTTTTATTAAATAAGCCTTTGAATTGGCAGATGAGGTGAATTCTGGTGTCTTGACGCTGATTGGACTGAAAGTGGGTGCAAAGGTATTCAGAAATTCGGCTTTATTAATAGCTTTATTAAGGCCTCTTTTCCCCTTTTATTTTTCAGTTGACTTCTCAGTAAAGGTCAGAAAAAGGCACTTCACTTTGACATTTACATGGGCTTGTTTTACTCCTGGTATTTATTTATGTATTTATTAGTAGTGTTGTCTGTGTCGTTTAAACATGCTCCAGCGCCAGCTCAGAAATCACTAAAGCAATACTTCCAGTGAAGACACAATTGTATTTTCTAATTTTTCATGTGAACACTTTCCTCTTTAGTAGCTCACAAACTGTATTTAAAACCTGCTTTATATTTGTTTAAATACTGCCAGATACTTTGGCTGTTGTTTGTTAAACTTTGGTAAGTTTGACTAATATCCCTGCCTTGGGAACAGAGGGTGATACTTAAAATTTCTGCAGCTATATTCCACATGCTTACCTGATAACTGTAGCTGCAATACATAGGACATTAGCTTCTGGTGATAACAGCGGTAAATGTAGCTTCAATTTGATGAGTTCTTAATATTTCTGCTTACGTTAGAGTCTCAGCCTTCATCACAGGTTCACACCATGCTTATGTGTTAAAGGAAATATGCATATCCTGCAAGGCGTGCATTGAAATGATTAATGAATGAAGGAGAAAAGGTTTAGTCTGTTGGTTCTTTCTGTGTGCATATCTCACATGACTGAGATTGTGACCGTCTCAAAATGAATTTTTCAGGTAATGTCCACAACTGTGCCTTTTGACTTAAAATTTTCATCTACTGAAGGAACATTGTTTCTTATGTCTCATATTATGCAAAATTAATTTTTTACTACTTTTTTTTCAGACTTTCTCAAAGCAAAATCTAAAGCACTATGGAAGTTCACATTTTAAAAAGAAAAGAGAGCTTTTTGGGAAGGAAAAACATTTTGACTCTTAATGGGCCTTCCATTTCTGTTTTTAGCTGCATAATGATAAGTAGGAATAATATATATAATTTGTAATGTCAGGGATGCCAAAAGAAAATAATTGCTTAGAAACATATGTTAATCAGTAAGTAGTGATTCTTTCTGATAGTGTAAAAAATGGGGAAGACATCAAACACATCAAAATACATGCGTTATACATTGTAGTAGCACCCAAGAACAAAGATACACTTATGGCTGTTTTCCATAAAAGGAATATAACAAGTTTTATGACTTTAAAGTATAGGTTTTCTGTGATGTATTAAGTCTACAAATTACAGTGTAAGTTCCAATTTTATACCTTTTGTACCACTAATTTAACCCTTTAATGTCTTATTGTAAAATATACTTTTGCCTTAACAATGGTTTTTTTGGTCCATGTAGATAGAATCACTGAAAGCTGTAGTTCTTCAAGGGCATGAGAAGCAACCTGTCAAAACAAAAGAGCAAAATCAGTGGATCAAGGCAGTAGAAAGAAGTTCAAGTTAGTTCCATGACTGAAATGAATGCCTCTTAAATATGAAAAATGTAGCTAGGTTTCATATGTCATTTTGACTAGCAGTCCAAAATCCTATAGTCAGAAGTGCTGAGCATTTATAACTTAAACTGCATAATTAAATATGCAATCTGCCTAATTTAGTGATAATCAGTCTTTCTTTCTTTCTGTGGTATTTTGGATCTTCAGTTACCTGATGGGTGGTTTTATCTGTAGTTAAAATCACAAGTAGTAACTTAAGCCAGCACTAGCCTTTGTTTTCTAATCCATGTCAGGATCTGAATTGACATGGTTTCACATGCTTTCGGTAACACATCGCTCACAAGTCAATAAATTAAACAAATCTATATGGAGAACTATAATGGGTTGCCCAGAAAAGTGGTGAAATCTCCATCCTTGGAGATATTCAAAAGCAGCCTGAACATGGTCCTGGGTAACCTTCTCTAGGTGTCCCTCACTGAGCAGAGTTGGACAGTAATGACCTCCAGAGGTCCCTGCCGATCTCAGTTATTCTGTGATTCTGTGCTTAAATATGTGTATCTGGTTAGCACTATTTTTTTTACCATGTAGTGAGGGTGAACTTACCTCTAGTATGTTATCATATGATTTCAGAATCCTGCATCATTTTTTGAGCTCCTCCAATATCTAGCACTTGATCTCCTGTGCTTTGTTTCACTGCCCCTTCTCCAGGTTCACAGTCATTGAGCTTCCCATATGATATGAAGGAATTTTTTAGGAAAAAACTGGGAATTTCTGTCACTGGAGGAATTTGTGAGCGTTGCTGTGCTGCTCCCCTATGTGACTGCTGTAAGCACCAAGCTTCAGTTGTGAGGTTGCAAGCTAATCAAGAAGTTTTCACAGTGCTGATATTACTAGAAATACATATATGATCCATATCCCAAATGACTTAAAAGTTCCCAGGACTATGCACTGGAACTGGGTAAAATAAAATTACGTAGAAATGCTATTTTAAAAGTAGTATTAGAAAACCTTCGATTTGTGCCAAATGTGTGATCTAAATCTGGGCCCTGAACTACTTAACTGTTTATATAGCAAGTCCTCTGCATCAGCTCCTGAACGTTTGAACATAAGTTTGTAAGCAAGCAGACTTGATAATTTTTTAAGCAACAGATCTCAATTTCTCCCCTACATCTGAAACTTTCTTGGGTTGTACAAGTCTGGTTTTGCACATGCAAGCCAAAACCAAGAAGAATTGATACATCTCTTCATTCAAGAATATGGATTGGCTACTTGGAATCACTCCACTGCTGGGAGACAGCTGCTTCTGCTATGAAAGGGTATAGTTATTGCTACACAACAACAATACGTCAATATTTATTCTAGCTATTATTATTTAATGCCCATAGTGGGAATATTTAGAGACACTTTAAGCAGTGTATAAACATAAAGAATACTTGCAATTTGAGGTTCTGCTGCAGCAGTTACAAATAAATAAATATTTATGGGACTCAGTGGAGCTACACACCCAGTCTTCTGTAGGTCCTTTCGTAGTGTGAGGACCTACAAATATTCTTATTTTCATTGTTAAATAAAATCTAAGGGATTAAAGGTCTGACCCCAGTGCAGCCGGAGACTCTGTGGTAGCCCCCGGGAAAACAAACAGAATAAGCAGCCTAGTATAGACAATATTTTAAGTTCATATGAATGGCCTGAAATTTTCCCATAGACCTTGAGACAGTAGTGAGGCTTGAGTACTGGAGACTACATCCCATTCTAGAATGGATGCCTACAATAGCACAAAGTTTGTATGTTCTGTTCTGCTTTCATGTATCTTTTATATTATGTAATTTAGTTTCACGTGAGGTAATTTTGCCTATCATTCATCACTGTAATACAAGAATTATCATTATCATGTAGTAAAAGTCTGAAAGATGACTAACGTACTTGTTATAGGAACCTGAGCAAGCAAATATAATTTTATTAGGTTGTATTTGTTATCCTGGCAAGTTGTTGGGCTGGCAAGAGGGGTGACAACACCAAAATCCTGTTTGAGCTCTCCCTATCTGTTATTTCAGTGAAAGTGTCATTAGTATTTTTGTGTATAATCTGTGAAGGGTTTTCAGATACTATCAAATAAGTCTGTTCTATCTTGTAAGATAGTACATAATTTTCTCCTGTTGCTCACACAGTTAATGAAGAAATCCATTCTTCCTCTGTTGAAAGTAATTTATCTTTTGCACATCATAGTATAATTCATTTTGCTTATATAAGGCTAACTTTATTCAAGATTCCAGTCTCACTGGCCTTGTGTCTCATCATAAGTACTTTACATATTTGTATTTTATTTTTTGGTTTTGTTATTAATTTCTGAGATTGTTTGCCAGGTTAAGGTCAGTATGTGCATCGGATCCTAAACGTCCTCCTCCTCTCCTCAAATTACTGGATAAAATTTACTGGCTTTTCACTGTATGCTAAGTCATAGAGAAGAAAAGGAGTAACAACAATACAAAAGACAGTATATTTTTATTGATGATGTAAATTTTGTATAACTTTATGGCATGGAAATCTGTCTTTCCTTTAGGGCAGGCAATTAAATGGGCAACAAATATTGAAGATGAAAAAGAAAATAACTAACATTATTTTTTAATAAATACTGTAATGATCAAATTCCGTGGTAAGTAGCTAGTGTTGTATTAATAGAATAGAGATTTAAGCTGGACTGTTAATTATACTGCTATGTGTAATCGTATTCATTCATTCTTACAGAATTACCAACTGGGACAACTGATTTTATTATTCACAAAAAATCAGATTCAATTTTTCAGAAGAAGTGGCTGCTAAGTATCAGCATGTTATCAATAAACTTACTATCAATGTGAAACTCTCGATTACCTATCGTGGACATAAATCTGTTTCCTAAGGCAAATGTTGCGACTTTGAATGACTAAACAGTAAACATAGGCTGTCTAAAATACTGAAGTCTTTGTGCCAAAGGACATTTTCTCACTCTCCTAAGTACATATAGTTGAACATACTGCATTTCTGAATTATTTCTGTAGGCCACATTTCTGGCACACAAATTAAAATACCTGTTAATACCTTTTTTTATAAAGAATGAATTATTACAAAGTTGGTTACATAAATCCATCCAGATACCTCCAGATTTCAGAATTAAATTCAAAAATGCTTTTAATTTTATGTAGATTTTTAAAAAATGTCTTCCCCTCAAATATAAATAGAACACATTTCTTGTGTCTCTCTGTTAAAGCACTGCTTTAATTACTATGCACAAGTTAATAAACAAACCTACCATATGCTGCCAAATTAGTCAAATGCCAGGAAAAGCTAAATAAAAACAGGGAGACAAACTTTTAATTACACTGAAAACCTTTGGCAGTAAGTAATATTCTTTACTTGGCATTCTGCTTCAGTGTGAAAGGGCAGAAAATATGACCAAGCTAATATGTCAAATGGTAATAAGAGAACTTTCTAAGAAAGAAGGAAAGAAAACATTGAGATAGAGGGAGATTTGGAACATAGAATGTTATTTTTATTTATCCTCATTTAAACATCTTTATAAATATACAAAGCAAATGGTTAGACTTTGTTGTTTGCTGAGAAGACATTAATTCAGAACCTAAGTGTAATAAAATCAGTTTTTTTGAAAAAATTGATGAAACAAAAAACCCACACAATTAAGCTGCTATCAAAATATATTCTAAAATAATTCGAATAAGAACTCAGTGACTCCCCAAATTATAGATTAATAATGCACTGAAAAACAAACAAAAAAAACCCAGTTTTAAACAAAAGAATTACTTATCCCCACTCAGTCCAGAAAAAAAAAAAAAATGGTTATCTAATGTTAGTATTGGACTCCATAGAGCATCCAGCAGTGTCAGTACTTCAGACACAGAGTACTACAGTGGGTAGTGTTTCACTTCCTTATGTTTTTCCACATTTCTAGAGGAAGACTCAATCCAGTGTTAGCTAAATGTTTAAATCAGACTTCAGTGGGACTAGTGATCTGTTTAATAGTTTACTCCCTTTTATTGTATTTATTTTTCTTTTAATGTAAATGTGCTCTAAATGGAAGTGACATTTAGAAATATTTAAATACATGTTATATTGCATCATATTCTACATCTAGTGCAGTACTTTTCCCTGGACAACACTGCTGTTTTAAACTAGTAAAGTTTAAAGACTGCTTTGGCAATGAGAACAGTGGGGGAAAACAGCTCACGTAATACTGTTAGAAGGTAGCTGCATGCAGACTCTCTATTGGGAATGCTCTCGAACCCATGTTGCCCTGAACCATTCCCAGGAATTGCTGGGAGAGTGGCTGTGGTTGGTTCGGAGTTCCAGGGCCTAGGAAAATTTACAGATGTAGCCTATGTGTTCATGGTTATGAGTGTTGCTTATTACATTCTTGATGTATTTACATCAATGACATAAGTCCTGTTGGCATCAATGAAGCAAATATTTCAGAGCACAAAGAGAAACTGCAGAAAAAAATGTCTTCTGACGTAACAGGTTAATACAATTGCATGGGTTATCTTAGAAGTATTCCTTTGTACAGATACGTAAGCTGCCTATCAACATGATATTTAAAGGCTTAACACCTTTGAAAAATTCTCTTATGTAGAAATAATATCTGTGAATTCTTAGTCCTTTAGAATATTTGGAGCCAAATTCTGCAAAACTTTTATTTTTATGAGTAGTCTTAATACTAGTATTTCACCAAGGACAAGTCACCCCAACAGAAGTTTGCATAGTTTGATAGCTGAACGTTTTCCGTGGAGAGAATGTTATGTCCAAAATCCTGTGGTTCTTACAACTTATTCATTGTTTATTCAGACAGATTCTCAATGGAAGAAGCACTTAGTTCAGTCCTGATTACGTTAAGTCAATGGAAACAAAGACTTGGTAAAAGTTGAGTAATTCTCAAAATACTACCTAGTAAATGTAATTTGTTTTTTCCACATAGATGTAAGTTTTATCTCTCAAATAACAGAGAAACTGTATTGTAGGTAAGTAAACATCACTAGAAAAGTTAACACTTAAGACTGTGTTTTTAACATCATTTTATGAAACAAACAAATGCAATGTAACCATTGTACTCCAAGAGATGCAAAAAAGAATAATAGAATTGTAGTTTCCTTGAATGCCCTTCGGTTATTTCAATGCTACATTGTTTGAAATGGAACAAAATTATTGCTCCTTCATTGCTGTCTAAAAACCATTAAGATTATAAACAATACTGCAGCTGACTGGGCTGTTATCTTAATAGGGTATTCATCAAAGTCTTTACAGATTCACAGTGTAATGTTTCTCAAACTGAAATCAGAGTATTATTATGTAAAATTTTAATTTAGTTCATATTTTATAACAACTATATTGAAAGCATAGAGTGTTACTTTGATTTTTTTAATTGCTTTGTCAGGGTGATGACTTGGAGACACATCGTGTGTGCATTATATCCTTTTCCTGTCTATAATGTTACCTAGAGATGAAAATTATTGTGTATTTGTTCAACCAAAGGAAAATGTTCCATATAATTTTAATATCCACAAGCTGATAGTTGCTATACATCCAGAGTTCTCTCTATTACAGTTCTATTACCGATTACATTAGATTTATACTTAGCATTCATTTGGACTGTAAGGAAATACCCTGAACTTATTTGGCAGTTGCAGATGTGAAAAGGTAAAAAAATATTTTATTCCTTAAGTTTATGGGATGTTGTAGGGGAGTCTGAAGTGCTTCATCTATGATGTAGTGAATAGTGATGGATCAATCAAATTTATGGGCAAAATTACCATGCTAGATATATGTGTGTGATTCTTGCTGATTTCCACAGTAAGCTAGTGGTCTGGATGAGCAGGGCAGTTATTTACACAGAGAGAAGACTACCCTGAATCTGGAGTTTCCATAACATTTTTTTAATTATCACTGTATTTTTTAGGGTTTTTTTCAACAACACAAGTGTTTCTGCTTCAGGGCAGAATTTCTCCTTCAGCACAGGTGTCTTAGAAAAGCTTTTCCACGTGCTGAATTTCATGATTTTTTTTTTAATCAATAGATTTTAGGTATCATTCTAGCTATTATATACAGAGTAGATTTGACTGATACTGATTTATTTTGCGTAAAATATTTCTGATATCAGATAGTCAGTAGTCACCAAGCAAAGAACATTGGCATAGTTTAGGCCCGCTTAAAACAGCTTTACTGATGCAATTGGGAACAGAATCAAATCTGGGAATCTTATTTTTCAGATTAATATATATGCTTTCCTGTAGTTTAGTAGTCTATAGTTACAGTGTGTTGTTTCTGTACAGCAGCTATATTTATCTAAATTTAAGTTAAATGACAGTTTTAAATGCAGGCCATAAATAAATAGTTTTGTTATCATTCTTAGCCTTATGAACATGCTTTGTACCAGTGATAACTTTGATACTATTATTACATTTCTGCTCCTATCCTATGTATATTCATCTGAAGAGGAAAATATCATTTTTGCATCATAAATTCTGGAAATCAGAATTCTGTAACTGTTGTTATGTAGTAGAGTTTTAGCAAGCCTACATTGTCATATGTAGTTTAATATTGTCTACATAGAGTTTGAGATTATCTATTCAGATCTGTGGAACACTTATTTTTTACATATGTATTAACTTTGATTTTTTTTTAGTTGGATAATTTAGAAAACCTACTCCTAAATAATTACAGTTAATATCCATTGCGTATATCTGCATGTCATACTGCACTGTAGTACTAGCTGGAACCCTATGTTGCACAACAGTGGAACAGGATCATAAAACCAAGTATATTCTGCACTGATATTGGCTATTCACTGGTTGAAACTCTTTTACTAAACTTACTATGATTGTGTATTTTCTTAATATGTTAATATAAAACCAGGGTTTTCAATTTAACCAGCAACTTTCTGTTGTGGTGATTAACAATTCTCACATCACTTTTTGAAAACATAATATCAGCTTGAGCCAAAAAAATCCTATTCTAAAATTTCAAGTTGATTACTCTTACTCCTACATAATCAAATCTTATGTGCATAGCTAAATGATTACAAGAAATGACCGTATCCCACTGTGCTTATATGACATGATATGTTTTAATATGTAGTATTGAAAAACTACAAAACCTCCTGCCTGTAACTTAGCAGTTGCTTAAAAGTATGAAACAGCAATTTAGGACAGAAAGCAAATTAGTTTCAGTCATTCATAATTATTCTTCAGTATAAAGTGAAATGCAAAGTAAATGCAGACAAAAAAAAAATGCTGATCTGTGCTCTTAAATTTAAGATATGTAAAATCTTTTGGAGTTTATAAAAAAACTTGAGTACAGGTATCTAGCAAAGAGAAGGGATGCTTTCAAGGGTGAAAATAGCTGTATCTGTTTTAGGACAGCTGCTTTATCCATGTTTTTAGAATTTCTTGTATTACGTTCTTGAGATGAACGTAGCTTCAAAAAATTCTCCTTCAGACTTCTTTTCCAAAAAAAAAAAGACTCAGTAAAACTGGGTTTTAAAAATCCTCCTCTGTGGTAAAGGATTGCATCTTTTCCCAAGAAGTCATAGGTATGAATCAAGCTCACAATTGCATATGTGCAGTTGTACATAAGAACCTATAGTTTATATGACATAGTAATATTAAGATTCTGCATTTTTTTGTTTATTTTTTATTTTACTGTTCCTATGCCAATGTTAAAGTTTTGGCTTGCTTAGCAATGCTAAGGGTTTTTTAGTCTAGGAGGCTGTGAGTTGTTGTCATAAAAATGAGTTTTTAAATATGTAATACAGATTGAATAATGACTCAATATTTACTAACCAGGAATCACATATGCCACCTTACAGCATGTACAACCATCTGGTTATCAACTATGCTTAGGGGTACATAGTGTGGATGCATAGAATAAAACCAGTTTCTGTAGGAGTGATGTTAAGGACAAGTATCTTTTATTTTCTCAAAGGGGATATATTTTAAATCTTACCAAAGTTTAATATTAGCTAGCCAGATTAATTTTGATTTCTTTTCTACCCCTTAATGAAAGCAAGCAGGGTTGCTTTTTCCTGTGGTGTATAAAGGAAGATTGTTTTCTGTACATATAATCACAAGAAAAAATTTTAAACTGAATTTTATCATTTAATTTTTTGTTCATATTTTTATCCCAGCACATCATTGCAATTTAATTTAAAATAAATGAAAATTTTATTTAAATAAACTCTGTAAAAATGAGTGAATTACAACAATTATACATTACAGAATATCCAATTATTATTTGTTTCAATATTAACTAAATTGCAAAATAATGTGATCTCATTAGCAATTGTTTAATGCAGAATAAGATCAGTGTCCTTCTCAATCCTGAAAAAAACGTGTCAAGAATCACATGTTAAAAAATCATTCAGTAGCTTCTCTGACTTGTAATTGCAGGGATAAATGATTTACTTGAAGCTGGAAAATATATGTATTATTCATCAGAATTCTATCTCTCCATCTGTGTTGAGATGTATTTGAGAGCTACCCTCATCAGGAGACTGGAATTAAATTAATATGCTTACATTGATTTCTCTGTATTCCTTTTTCTTTTTTAAGACTGTGATACTGGATTAGGCATAGACTTTTTTTATTTCTAGATAGCAGAGACTTCCCAATGTAGATGTAATATTAGACAAGTATTTTAAGTACAGTATCCATTTACTATTTCTTAATTCTTCTGTTATTCTGATACCATATATTTTTGTATGATTTTACAACAGGTCATGAGATTAGACTGGAGGACTACAAGTTTTTCTGTCATGTCTCCTCTTACCCAGTTTTCTCCTCATATATTTTGATAAATCTCTTTTTTTTTCATTTTTAACTTTTACAAAATCGGAGTGTCGCTGTCTTTCTCTTTTTGTCTTTAGCATGTTTTCTTGCTAAGATACCCACTTATTCCCATACACTGTAGTCTGGAACAGTGTGGCAAAACCTATTTTATTAGGAGGAAACTGGAAGGCAAATAGTGTCTCTTGAAATGAGGCAGAGGGTGACATATATGTATGTATAGTCTATCCAGAAACTCCGTTAATAATAGCATTAGTGGCTTCATTCCAGAGCCATGGGAGATGTAGCTGCAGCCTGCCTTTTGGTATAGGAGCAAGAAAAGGGTAATGACCAAGCATTTTTTTCCCTTCTTCTAGCAGTCAGTGATGCCAGTTCTCCAACTGACTTTTGCAGCCCCTAATATTTGGCATCCTTGAGGTTTGTCACTTCCAATGCAACTTAGATGGTCTATTGCAAGAAAGCCCTCGGTCTGTGAGATTAACACAAGTCCATTATAAATATTACACTGGCATGAACTGCAAATTCTTGTAAACTTAAAAGGAGAAGTTTGAGGTTATAAAACTGGAGAGAGAGTGCTATGAGAGAAAACCATAAATAAGAGGTTACAAACTTAAAATATAGCTGACTTTTGCTCTTAGCTTTATCTGTCACTTGAGGGATAATTCTTAAGCTATATTGTTACTAAAGCAAACAGATGTTAGACTGCCTCAAAGAGGACAAGTCCGAAAAGAGCAAAACCGATCTCTTTTATTCTAATTACACATAAGGATCATCCGAATCTGTCTAAGTATATTTAATCTTTAAAGCTGTACCAAAATTATTTTGAACTTCCTTATGTTTGTAAAATTTAATTGTTGCCATAGATTAGACTTGGAGGTATGTAAAAAGGCAAATGAAATATTGTTCTTGATTGTTTGTAAAGCTCATCAAATATACAGATCCTGTGATACTTTGTCTTCTCTCAGTAGAATTTTCTGTCCCTCCTGCGATACTAAATTGCTAACTCTTTTTTTTTCATGTTAGACAGTATGACTAATATTGTGACATATTTTCTGGCTTGATTACAATTTACCAATTTCATATCACTAAAAATATTTGCTATGTTTTTGTTGAGAAGATACATGAAAAGCAATTTCTTTGTCACTGAATTTGTAGTAACTTTATAATACATTGAGAACAGAGCAACAAACTACACCAGTACTGCAGAAGAACATACTCTGAACAGTTTAAAAGCTTTTGACAATGACGATCTTTCTGTCTGTTTTTTGTTTTATTTTGCTTGAATGGTCTATATGTTATTATGACCATGAGTCATAATAATTTTACAAAACAAAGTTGTTTTTTTTTTTCATTTCAGCAGTACAGAAAGTGGATATATTTTGTTCTGTGGGCCGTATCAGAAATATGACATCTGTCCTTTATAAACCAGGAGACAGTATTTTCTATTGGGTGTCCTCAACAACTTCTGAATTACTTCAATCTTACATGCCATAAACCCCATTTAAGATCAGTGTAAACTGATTTTGGTAATAAGAATACTTTTATTTTTTCTCTTTTCTGGCAGAGAAGCTATACAAGCAGCAGCTATGTTAAATGAAAAAGAAGAATTAAGAATACTTTCCTCTCTATATGTGTGATCTCTCTGAACTTCCAAAAATTATTTCTGTGGTTGAGCAGTTCCCACAGAAGATGATTGTTGCCGTAAGCTTTAAATAGCCTCTGTTGAATAGATATCTATTTTAAGCAGAATTGGACTGACAAAATATGTCAGTTTCGAATAGCAGGCATCAAAGTTCTTTTACTGTGGAACACTTAACAGTTAAACCTGTAAAAGTAATTTTAAGTAAAAGTCCAAGAATGCCCCCCAAAAGTGCATCAGTAAAGGTTTCTCATAGAAATGGGGAGGGGGTTTTGTTAATTTCCAGACACTGTATGCCAATAACACAAAGGTGAATTTGACATGACAAATCAATTAATGACTTCACCTACAACTATTTTCTGAACTGCACGTTTGCAGTTTTGCTTTCTTAAGCTGCCTTTACGCAGTGCACACTTCTGCCAACCTTAGAGCTTTGACTTCACCTCAAACAGCTTTTCCATTTTCTGTACTAAAGATATGGACAAATACCACAGTGCTGAAGATTGCACCATGTAACTGCATTGAAATGCAACATTGTCATTAATGAGACCTGAATTTGTGCATACAATGATGTTTCACAGCTATTTTTGAGATTTGGAAGAACATATATCTGTTAATACTCCTCTACTCTGACAATTCTTTGGTGGCTTCTGCCAACTCTGAACCACACCTTCTTTTACATTTTTGAATCTGATCTTTTTTTTCAGTCATGCAAGAATGCGTAGTAATCAAGTTCACTGCTGCTGTGTTAGGTATAATTTTTCTGAGAAGACTGCATGGAAAGCAGGTTTACTATTAGCAGGTCTAATGTGGAGTACTCTGGCAGGGTCAAGACATTTGCGAAGTTATGGAAAAAAGTTGAGCAGCTTGTTTAGAGGTCAGAAAGAAAAATCTGATGCTTGTAAATGACAACTGTGTGCTTTTCTAAAAAAAATGTTTATCATACAATAAAATTGTATCATAAGAAGTAAGAAATTCTTCCTTAATATTAATTCTGTCCTGGCACTATCTTCATATTCTTCCTACTGGCTCATGAAGTCTGCATATCAGAGAAGTAAATCCAGAACTCTTAATTATTTCCACGTATTTAGCAAAAAAAAAAAAAAATTATATTTTTCTTTCATATTTAAACAAAATTTAACTGTATTTTATGTATGATAAACCTTGAACTAAATTTCCTGACAGAATATAAATTCTTAGAATGAAGTTGCACGTACAACAGTAGGCACCAGAGGAAAGGATGTGATTTCTGTAGTCCTCTGAGAATAAGAAAAAGGTATCTGGGTAGGCATTACAGTCCTACTGTTACAATAATGGTTTAGTATTTTGTGGTAGTAGAACATTTGTTCTTGTTTGTGTTCCAGACAAGAAACTTAGCTGGCTATCAGACTCAGAATAATTGTGGCATTTGACTAGGACTGCTGTTTTGCCTTGTTTGCTAGGTATTAGTTTTCTTATTTCTTTTGTTGACTATATTCATGTCAGCATTTTCAATGTTTGCTTTTGATGATACGTCTTACAATGTAGTACACAATGTGTAAAATCTTGATAGCATTTTTTGATCCATTTTTTGGCTTCAGGTTTCCCCTTTTTTGTGTATTTGTTGCTTATAAATTTGTGACAAGGTATTTCTGTTCTAATTGTCTTCCTCTGTTGTTTTAAAATGCTTGTTAGCTACAAAGAACTCTGTGTTTAGTAAATAAAACCTTCAGACACAGACTTTTAAACCAACAAGCATTTACTTATCTCATCCTTAGTGAATGTCCTTGGAATCTTGTGTGTGATTTTTTTCTTCTTTTCAGTGTTGTCTGTGTGGTGGAGTCTTGACAGCCTCACGTCCCATTGTCCTTCTTTTTCCAACTCCTTGTAAATACTGAATTTCAGAAAGACATAAAAGCTTATTGTCTATTTATTATGTTTTTAATCTGGTGGGAGGGAAATGCACCACTAGCAGTCTTCAGCACAAGCCAATTGTCGTACTAGATTACATGAGAGGTCAAGCTACGCAATGCTAATCAGTTAGTGTTTGGCACTAGATTTTACATGGCTGATTGTGAAGCAGAATTTGATGTTTAACAGAGAATCTTATCAAGCTCAGGAGACACATGTTGCTTTTCTCTTGAAAATTCATTCATTTTTAGCCTAGTTATAAGCGGAGGAAAATCACATGGACAGTTAGCCTCATTTCTTCCCTGAAAATGGCATAAAATGAGGAAAAAATGCATTGAGTTGACCAGTTGTTCAACAGTAATAACAACAGTGTTACCTTTCTGCCTCTTGTTGAATGAGATTTTATGCCCTTAGTAGAGAGGCAAATGCATCTGTTTTATGGAAGACTGTACAAGGGACAAATATCTTCAGTGCCTGTAGTATGTATTGCTTTCACGTCCTACTGAAGATTCCAATAGTATTAATAGCTTCTTTTTTAAAATTTATTTTTAATAACAGACTAGAAAATGCATATAGAAACACAATTCTCCAGCCAAACAGTAGCATATTTAGTAATAAAAAAAACAAGAAAATGCTGCACTGCAGATGTAATGCCAAAAAAAAGAGGCAGTCTGCGTAAATTCCAGTAGTCAACAATAGCACATTACTACATTTTTGAAGAAGTTCTGCTAAGTGAAGCTTTTATGGAACACCATACCTGGGCCACACAGAGAGTGTAAAACAATAACATGGAATCTATTTCACTCTGAAGAAAAAAAAATTCCTGAAAATAAATAATATTAGTGCTTACTAAATATTACCGATACCTCTTTTTTCCCAGGTATTTCTTAGAGTATCTACTTTATTAAAACATTAAAAAATAGATAAATCAAGCAGTAATGCATTAAGCAGCAATGCCAGAAGGACAAAATAAAAAATAAAAATAACCCCAACCACTCTAATGTTATAGCTGTATTTCATTATAGTGGTCTCGGTATGACTTCAAAGTATTCAAGATGTCTGCGTGAACATTACATTCCTGTTATTAATTGATTTCCTTCACCCTTAGCTTTACAATTGCTTTGGGAATGCAAGTTCATTTGAAGTGTATTTCTTATGTAGCAGTAGTTTATAGCAATTAAGTCTGCAAACTGGTTACTTTGTATTGCATGTTAATATCTAGTCCATTCCAAGATCAAATTCGCTTACTAAGCTAGTCAATGAACTTCAGCAATGGCTCAATTATTTGTATTCCACTCCACTTACCTTAAAAGTATAGTTAGGATAGGATTGGAATAAATACTCAGTTTCCCAGTTTAGATATATTCATTACAAAGATAATGTTTAAATCAGGGAAAAATAATGTTATAAACATGCAGTTAATTTTATATACAGTCCTGGAAGCGTACCGTGTAATAATGTTTCCACATTTTTTACATAATCTTAGCTTTGAATTTTTTGCAATTTGTCAACTTGAAATAAGATTTTAAATGATTTTCCCTTCAATCTCACTTTATGTATGAGCTGTAAATTAATATTTGCTCATTTTCCAAAAGAAAATAAGTGGGATTCTATTGCTCCTTATGTAAGGTATATGCTGTGTGAGATAATTAAATTATTACACGTTCTTGTCGTATTTTGAGCTACAGCTGCTACTTTTAGATTCATATTATAAGTCTGTCGTCTCGGTGTGTGTTATCTGAGAATTTCTTTTCCATCAGCTTCCTACCTGTCTTTGTCCAACCTTAAGTCTGAGGTGGTTAAGATCCAAGGGACACTAATTTAAGAAAACACATGACAAAGAAAGAAAAAGTTGAGAGAAGTTGCAAATCAGTGAACAGATGCCAAGAAAGAGTTTGGGATTGTAAATGAACGAAAGAAATGTGCAAAGATGAATGGACTGGAAGAAGTTAAATGCAAAAATAAAATTAACCAAAAAGAAACAGAGGAAGGAAGAAAGCATTGTGCCTACACAGAATATATCAACAACAGTTTAGAGTCTGGAGCAGAGACATGAAATCCAGCTGACATTGCTCAAATCATGACTTCTGTCACTGCAGAAGTGGAAAAGGATGAGAAGGCTGTCAGGGGGTGAAATACAGATCCAACCTCATGTGAGTAGCACCTGCAATTTTCCCAGCAGGTTAAGAACAATCAAGAAGACTTAAAATAAGAAGGTGGAATTTGTTGTCTCTACATACTTCTACAAGTCTAAGCTAGGCAATTCTAATTTATTTTAATTAATCCTGAATTTGCTTTTCCTCCTTCTTCCCTAAATAATAACTTCTCCAAAACCTGCTCAAATTCTTCTCCTCCAGATGTCAGAATTGGATTCAGTTCTCTGCACAAAAATACTCTTCACCTTTTCCCTGGACATTCCTTGGAAGTGTTTCCTTAAGAGTTGATAATTTTGTACCTTTTTTTTTCATTCTTGCCTGTTCGTGTTTTTTTTTTTTTTTT
>NW_009214557.1:0-3918 GCF_000690835.1 Fulmarus glacialis
CATCCCTTTCCCCCTTCGAACCTAGTTTACATACTGCAATCAAGCAGTGATTTCAAGCAGAAATCAATCAAAGTGCAAGGAGATGCTCCCCATCCCAGGCTGTTCTTAGTTTATAGATATAGCTTATTCTGACTGTATCGTTACTTGAATAGAGTTGGTACTGGAGTAGCACAACTGCTACCTCGTTATGATTAGCAGAGATCTACAAGTTAGAGAAATAATCATTAGTGTTATTTACTGATGTATATTTATTTACTAATGTATATTTGTTATAAGGAACAAGGATACTAAGAATTTATAGAAAATAACTTGGAAGCTATCCAAAGTTATTAATTAAGCAAAGAAGAAATTTTAGCAAAGAATTGTTGTTTCTTCATCTTAATTTTGGTACACATAACAGAGATATGGGAGCTCTTTTGCCAGTACTCGGAGCGTCCAGATGGAAAACACCCTAAAACAGGACAACATGTGTTCGCAGTCAGGTAGTTGAGAAAACAGTTTATACACAATGCATGGAAAATTAAAATGATACAGCAAAGAATTTTGAGTTCGTAATCTTAGGCTGATGGGTTGTTAAACTCTTCTTTCTTTCCTCTTGCTTTTTCTTTTCTTTCTCACTTCCTTCCACCTGTGCTTTTATCTCCCTTTTTTATAACCATCTGTGCAACATTTCTTCATCAATTTCAGATCCTAAAGAATATAATTCAGAATGTTTATTAGAAAGAGTAGCTTAATTTTTATGCCACGCCGTTTTCCTCACCCTTTACGGTGTTTACTGCAGAAATTCAGCTTAAGTCCCAGCTCTGACTAGGCATCTTCAGTGTGGTATTTTTTCCATAGGTAGTTGATTTAAACCAATGCGAAGTCATCTAAATTGGCTTGAAGCAAACAAACAAACTGAAAATGAACATGCAGTGACCAGAGAGTATTTTGCATCAAAATGAAAATACTGGTTCAGGTCAAGTTGAACCAAAATAAGAATATCGGTAAAAGGTTTTGAACCAGTTTGTCTAAACTCAGTTTAATGTTTTACCTGAAGTTAGTGATGCAATTTTGAACTTACGCAAGGTCTCAGGTTGTCTAATGACACTAAAACTTACATGCAAGGTCTCCGAAGTTTTGCTCTAAACTATGCATAACATTCCTTATATTTGTGAATATTAAACCCAAAACATAACACAACACCTGTGATTTATTCTTAATGTGTAAGGGAAGGCTATAGACTTCTACTTTCATGTGACCTTAAAAAGATACTGTTTCCCATTTGTGATTTGCCAGAAAAAAGGTTAGGACTCTTGTTTTAGACACAGTTAAAGGGGTTAAATTAAAAAAGCTGCACGCTGAAGTATAACTGGATAGACAGCAATTATCTTCTGCTGTGGATATGGGGTTCAGTGTGTGGATACTCTGCCCTTAGTATAGCAAACCACAAGCATAATACCTTGTTAGATCTGAACCAGAGGGCAACATCCTTGTCAGCTCTTCAGTAAATCTAGTAAATGAAATGCCATCGTCTTACTTTCAGTGGGGTTTGCTTTGCTCTTTGGAAGACACTAAAGACCTTCATAAAAGTAGCATTAGACAGGAATAGAGCCCTGAGCTTCTGAACTGTGACTGCTAGTTCTTAGCTAGAATCACACACTCAGAAGTCTCGAAAAAAAAGTCATTGGTTTTATTATCCTCATCAGTTAACAGGTGTTTTCCAATTGAGTTCTACTACCCAAGCCCTATCCCTACTTACTTTTGTTGGTTTGAGTCGCAAAAATCGTGTTTAAAGTTGTGTAGTTGTATTTAGTCATGTCTATCCCAGGAATTTTTTTCTCCAGCTCCACTCTGCATGTACCCTGTGCTTTGGTCTTTCCAACAGCCTCTTAGTCCCCCTAACCTCTGTTGTGTGGAGCTTTTCATTTCTTTGGGCAAAGACACCCCAGTTCCCCTCATTACAGATTTTTTCCCCCAAAATTCATTGGTGTTCCTAGTTTCAGCATGGGAAACTTTTATCTGTACTATTGCTTTAACCGCCTACTTTAAAGGTAGTATAGAAGCTATGCAGTCTAAACTCTTTCTAAAGTTCAGTAAATAGGAGCCTTTTTCTCTTCATTCTGTTTGTTGTGGCTTTCTCACCTCACCTTTGGTTATGAGATTCCGATTTTTTTTTTTTTTAAATCTTTTTTTTAAAAAAAAGCGTTTACTGTGTTGCTACATATACAATTCACAGCTTATTTCAAAGCAACTAGGACAGGTACAGAATACTGTTGAAGATTTGTACAGGAAATGAGGAGAATGATGAAGCTGGCTATTGCCAAGTTACATACACTCACAGTCTAAAATGACTCCTTGTGGGAAAGTAATAGCAAGACAATTGCTGAATTTTCAGAAGAAAGCATACTCGGAGTATCCCTCCTGAAACAGGCTCCAACAGCTATAAAAAACACTTTGTCTTTATGAACATTCAGTTACTACTAATGTAAAAGGAACTAGATATGAGAAAATAGAAATTTTTTTTCCAAGAGTCATACAAAGATGTATGAGTAAGAGCGACATAGTGGAGAACAAATCAGCTGATGGAAGAATTTCTGTGTAATTTATACTGGACCGGCTAATACACCAAGTGGTGAACAGGGAAAGGAGTTGTGTTGAACAGTGAGAACTGTATTCACCATTGCCCGAATTAGAAATGTGTGTCTATTTCTTTATCACTTAAAAACAGAATGAGCTTTTTATGAGGACACATGAAGACGCACTTTGGGAATACAACTTCTGTTTCATTTTAATAGAATTCCTTCTGTTGTTAATCAGCAAGCATTATACAAACTAGTTTTCATTTATGTCAAACTCAATAGCACAAGAAACAACAGAGGTTAGTTCTACAGTGTTTTGGGGTAGGGAAGATTTTACTGACAGTCGTGAAAGAAAAAAAACCAAAACAAAAACCCCTATGTCAAATAGGGACAGATGGACAAATTAACTCTTAGAGGAAGACAAATTTATAGGATAGCAGGTAGTCAATCTTTTGGATTTTGGCTTCTAGACAGCAGAAGCCATAGAACTTTGAATTATTCTCTCTGAATATAACTTATCAATTTAATGACACCTTGAAACAGACTGATTAGATTTTTGGAAAAGATACATATTCTGGATTTCCTAATTCAAAATTGTTTACAAATACAAACAAGTTGGAAAAGAAGTCACATCTTAAACTTATAGGCACCACTGATTTGATTAGAAAAAAGTCTTGGTCTTGTTCTGGTAAATATCTCCCGTGGGGCAGCAGATAATGAAAAACATACCACCTCACCAAATAAAGGGGTTTTAGTTTGAATCAGACTATTTACAAGACAGATTACTTTCTTCCACCCAGTAGTGTTTTATCTGTTAGGATAAGATGCTGCAGTTATGTGTGGTCACAGGGTTCACAGTTTGGAAAAAGTGGTATTGCTCCTGTCCTGAGGATGTGGTATTTGGAAATTATTTTTGAAGAGCTGGCCAGAAAAAACAAGAAAACCCAAAAAACCACCACCAACAAAAAAACCCAACAAACAAAAGGTAGGACAAACAAATCAGTGAAGTTACAATAAGACTTCCAGTATTATTATGAAATTTGAATAATTATGGACTGTTAGCTACAATGTCCAATTTCTTAGAAAAGTCTTATTCCACTGCTAGCATCTTCATGGTATTAGTTTTCAGAAGCCACTGCTAACTATAAAAGCTTTACAGAGTTACAGTACCTTTATTGAGGACTTCTATTGTTTTCCTCTCCTGCCTCCCAGTTAAGTACTGTCTTCACACATACTTTGCTTTTGAGATTGCTTAGTGCTACAGTGTGTTCAAAAAAAGATTCAATTAGAAGTCTTCTATTTTTAGATCTGCAGGTATTTTGCTTTGTCTCCTTCTTAGTCTCTTCTCTGGCTCTTT
>NW_009214557.1:3949-20136 GCF_000690835.1 Fulmarus glacialis
GTGTTCTCTGCTGATTTCCCAGGTAACTGACAGACATTTTCTAATCTGCTTCTAGTCAGCCAGCTCCTACTCGTACTTCTGTAATGTTCCACTTCAACAACTATCCCAAAATAAGTAAGATCTCAGGATTTAGTACTACATTCAGTGCTGCACAAAAAAATCTGCAATTTTAGAGCCATATTGCATTCACTAACATTTAACGTGGGACAAAAAAAAAAAAAGTTTGAATTTTGTTTCTTAGCACAAGAGGAATTGTTTATTACTAGACAAGCTCTGAAGAGTGACACAGGGCACTTTTCAAAGCTAACAGGTAGGAAAGCTCTTTTTACATGGTAGTTGCACATGTCAGCTTCTACATTTTGCAGCTGAAACCCATGTAGGTATGAAAAGGATACAGATCATAGAATCACAAAATGGTTTGGGTTGGAAGGGACCTTTCAAAGATCATGTAAGTCCACCCGCTGCCATGGGCAGGGACATCTTCAACTACATCAGGTTGCTCAGAGCCGCATCCAATGTGACCTTGAATGTTTCCAGGGATGGGGCATCTACCACCTCTCTGGGCAACCTGTTCCTGTGCCACACCACACTCATTGTAAAAAATTTCTTCCTTATGTCCAATGTAAATCTACCCACTTTCAGTTTAAAACCATTCCCCCTTGTCCTGTCACTATAGGCCCTGCTAAAAAGTCTGTCCCCATCTTTCTTATAAGCCCCCTTTAAGTATTGAAAGGCTGCAATAAGGTCTCCCCAGAGCCTTTTCTTCTCCAGGCTGAATAACCACAACTCTCTCAGCCTTTCTTCATAGGAGAGGTGTTCCATCCCCCTGATCATTTTCGTGGCCCTCCTCTGGACCCGCTCCAACAGGTCCATGTCTTTCTTGTGCTAAGAACTACAGAGTGGACGCAGTACTCCAGGTGGGGTCTCACCAGAGTAGAGTAGAGAGTCAGAATCACCTCCCTTGACTTGCTGGCCACGCTGCTTTTGATGCAGCCCAGGATACGGTTGGCTTTCTGGGCTGCGAGCGCACATTGCTGGCTCATGTCCAGCTTTTCATCCACCACTACCCCTAAGTCCTTCTCAGCAGGGCTGCTCTCAATCCCCTCATCCCCCAGCCTGTATTGATACCGGGGGTTGCCCCGACCCAGTTGCAGGACCTTGTACTTGGCCTTGTTGAACCTCCTATACAGGGAGAGGAAATAATAACTGTTGACTTCTGTTTTCTTAACAGATCTGGATTCAGCAACAGCAAGATGCTTTTGCATGAGCTGTCCCATTTTCAGTTTTGACCTGGTGAAACTTTGACCATTTGCATACTAATGCATTTGGATCTTGATAGTCATTAAATAGAATCTTCTTAATTGAGAAATTATGTGAAAGCAAGAATTCAAACACAGAAATGGAAGAGTAAATTTTATTGAATAATGAAAAACTAATGACATTACAGTTGGTTTCAGCTCTGCTGGAATACTATTTTTTCTATAGCAGAAAGTGCAACAAATCAATTATTCAGACTGCTAAACAAACTAGTAATTGTTAATTTCACTTCAAAAACTGCATATTTGAGCAGTTTTACAACAAATATATAAACTTCTGCAAAACCCTGAAGAAAGATTTGAAGTTTTTTTGCTTTGAATCTAGTGGCAGAAGAGATCACTTGCACTGGTCAGATTCTGAGCACCTTTTCCCTTTTTTCCCACTCTGTAAAAAAGAATCAAAACAAGTGTTTAGTTAATATACTAAACATGGCACTTCATAGCTGCAGTTATTTTGTATATTAAAGTAGTATAAAATAACAAGAAAAACACTCAGGAGTTAAGTTGCATACTTCTGTTAAATTATACAATTATTATGGGACACAGATTCGTCTGAATACGAAATACTGTTATGTAAATTAAAACAGTCACGGCATTATAGGATGCATAACCGAGATGTTAACATCTAGGGATAAAACCACACTGGTTTATTGCTTTTTTTGTTGGTTTTTGTTTGTTTCTTTGTTTTTGATCCACAGATTTTGGTTACTTTTTTTTTTTTGAAAGGCATCCTTACGTTTCAAAGCAGTATTCCGTAAAAAAGTGGGCCTCATGTTATCAAAGACAACGCCACAAAAAGTAGTAATACAAGAAGGGCTGTCCTGGTCAGTCTGCAAGATTACAGGAAAGAATAATAAAACCAGAAACAACAATCCCTGCAAGGCAGATGAGACAGTTTTTCTAAAACAAAACACACAAAAAACCCCCCAATTAAATAAAAAATAAAACCCCAACCAGCCAAACAAAAAATATTTGTGATTAATTAAGCAAGAAATACAGCAAGATGTGAAAAGAAAAAAGCATATTAGACTGGGGAGGGCAGGGGAAAAAGAGCAACAGAATACTTGATTTTGCAGTAATTACTAAGCATGTAACAAAGACCATTTTTTTAAATTTTTACTGTTATTCTTTTAATCCTCTTTATTTCAATTAACCACAAGATAAATTTATCTTATTCAAAAATTTCTATTTACAGAGAAAAATACTTAACATTAGCAAAGGCATGGATGGGAGGGGAAAGCAAACAGAAAGACTTAAGTTGTAAGTCAGAACAGTGATGTGAATGACTGAATTTGACGAGATCTACTTCAGCTTCAGTTAGTGGTATGAGCACTCAGCTTGTCTGTAAAGGACTGAGCAAGCATATATATTTGTCAACTGCTGCAAGACAATTTTAAGAAGGAACTTGCTCACTTGCAGTAAAGTGACAAGGGGAAAAAGACAACAGAAAAAGACAAGAGATTACGTCCAGAACCCCATGTAATGCTAGCCAAAGAATTTGATGTAATCAGAAAAGATTTGTTGCTTCAGAAAGAGTAAGTATGGCTTAATGAGCCAGTTATCACAAAATTATTGTATTCCAACACAAACAGTGTGTTGCAACTTGAAATAGGATAGCTTGCCAAAGACTAGACGGCTACCTTAGAAGTTTCCATTATATACTACAGGCTCTCCTTGTAACCTATGCAAAAGGTCACAGTCAAAACAAACAAACTAAACCAAACCCACCAAAACCAAAGATACCCCCAAAATGTGTCAAGTCATGCACAAGTACAAATCCTTATTCACACATACTGTCACTCTTTAAAAAAAAGAGTCAGAATATTAAGCAGCATACTATTTATGCAAAAATTAACTGAAATTCACTAACATGAGTTAGCATATTAGCAGCCACGTTGAACAAAACAGCATATGCGCAGTCAGCAAGACACTGATCTTATCACTCATATTTCGACACAACTTGCTGTGAATCTCCTACAAAGATTAGGCTAGGCAGAACTAAGATACAGAACCAAAGAAAGAATGTGGCAAAAAAAGCCATGAAGTCTACAGTTAGCCCAGTTACACACAGTTAGACTTAGAAAATTAAACCAACTTGGTGTTTATTGACCAGCATACTTCAAGAAGTTTTAAAGTACAAAACAGGTAGTAGACTTCAACTTGGCAAAACTATGCTTTAGTTTTCTTGCTGGTTTTTTTCCCTATTTTTTTTAACTGGAAAAATTACAGCTAATAGGTCAGTTCAGAGCACGTTACCTCATGATAGTGTCAACTGCATCAAGAACAGGTAAGCTTACAAACGCAGAAAATAACTACCTTGTATTTTGTTAATTCTGCCTGCAGTAGTTTCACTTTGGATCTTTCTCGCTCTAATGCAGCATGAAGTACAGTTACCTAAAACATACAGGATATGAATTTATAAAATACCGTTAACATCTGTGAGTTTATCAAGTCAATGTTGTTCTCCATTAGTATTGCGTTGGACAAACAGGTAATACATGCTGAGTTCAAGAGTGACTACCACTATCATTGTGCGTGAACTGAAAGTACAAGTAAAGTATTCTTTAATGACTTCTATTTCCCAAGCAACATTTACTGGTTTACCTGTGTAATGATATAGAAGAGCTATAAAGTTAGAAACGCTTCCGACTTTTGGACTCTGCATTAGTTAATTCCATAAAACACTTAACTGATACAGTATTATGCAACACAGATAAGCTTATTACATCACCCTCAAAAAATAGTACTGTGTTATATGTAAGGCATTTGGACAAGTCAAGGGCTTAGAACTAATAGTCATTGCAAACCAAAAACTAAGCGTAAAGTCTTGCATGCTCTCTACTACAGTGACTTGCCAACTGACACGTCTTAAGTAATTTGTAGCTCACTTATGTTGATAAACTTGAGACTAGAAATAAAAAAAACACCAAACACACATACAGGAAAGAAGCATCTTCTGAAGCACCTTTCTGAGCTTCCTAGCTTGGGTTACTAGAGAATGATATAAGGTGCTGTTCAGGGCATAATCATTTCAGGCGTGTTGAGGTCTGCTGTCTTTCCAGGAACAGTTCTAAGTGAGTCATACTGGAGATTTACATAATACACATCCTCTGACACACATAGTGCAGGGCTAAGGATGAAATGTAACATTTTTTGCTTCTTACAAGTTTTTCTTTCAGCTTCCTCCCTCCCCCACCTCTATCACTGCCTTAAATAAATAGCATCTTTGAAATACCCATGAAATTTTACATTTAGAAAAGCTTGCTTACCTCTTCGGTCAATTCATTTTTGATAATTTGAGATTCATCAACCTGTAGGGGTATTTCTGCTTTGTCTTTCACTACAGAGAGAGAAAGATAACAGCATGAGGATCCTTCTAGATTTACAGGTCTTCATCTGCAATAGCACTGTGACATCGCTTTATTTCACTATTTTGTTATCTCTAAATAATGCCACCTTCACTAAAAGAATTGTAAATGTTGTAAATCAAAACCAACCATTAGCTACCAGTGCCATTAGTAGCAGCTTGAAAAGTTCTGGAGATTAAACCCCAACCTTGCACTACTTACTGCACACTTAACCCTGTAAGCAGCATGGATTTTAGAGATATCCACTGTGAACAAAGTCCATCAGGAAACTGAATATTGACAACGGATCAAGATTTTGGGATCGTAAGTTTCACATACAAGCTCAGTCATAGCTACGGAAACTTCTTTTTACTCAAATACGGAGATGTTTAAACTACTTAGCTAGTGTCTGTGAAGTTATCTGTGGATAACTTAAAATTCTTAATATGAAGAATTAAGTTTTTTCAAGATTCAATTCTGCCATAACCTTCTTATCCTCAAAATACAGAATACTCAGTCTGTAGAAAAACATAAAATTGCTCATTTTATAGTATGTTACTATTCCACAAACAAGAAAAAAACCTTCAGAACTTCACCTCTTTCCTCTCAAGATGAAAATATTTCATCTTGGCTCAGACACTGACCTGAAGTAATAAAGTTCCAAGTTAAAATTTGCAATGATCAATCACATTATGAACATTTGAACTAGCTTAGATATAGTTTTTGTACACATACTTTACAGAAAAAAAATTGAGCTCTTTTTTAGCTGAAAATTTAGCCCGGAGAAGAAACTACATTCAAGAGCTAAATTAAGAAACTGAAAAGCAAAGGCAATTTTGTAACGAAGTTAGTGTGGCTAGCATCATAGACTCAAACAACTTCATCAAACAAGATTAGGAATATTAAAGCATAACTGCATAACGAGTATAAAGATACTAGGGTATTTGCATATATATAAGTGTGTGTATTTTTTTTCCCCCAAACTTTGACAACAAACTCTGAATCATAAAAATTCTGAATAGTGTTATAACAGAAGGAAATTATCACACAGTTGCATACATAATCCTGTGGTTTAGCTATCCCTATTCATTGTGTGGCAAAAGACTCGCTTAGGTGTAGCATGATGTTTCCAACACTTCAAAGCACAGCTTGCAAAGTCGCAAGAACTGAACAGTTTCCTCACATGTGCCTAAACAGATATTACAATGAGATCAGTCCAGAACAGATAGCTGTCACTAGCAAAAGAAAGTTCAACTTGAAGAATCATTGTACCTAAAACGTAACTGAACAGTTTATATTTCAAAGAATGATCTCAACATGCAACTGATTATTTCATTACATGAAATGCAGTACTGTGTGGTCCCCCAGATTCTCTAGTTCACTGGAGTCACTGCAAATTAATAGCTTCTTAGTTCTTTATAGCTGTCACTGAGCCAAGTTATTTTTAAAAAACTGCTTTGAAAGTTCCTTCCAAGTTTTAAAAAGAACTTTTAAGTTTCCTGATAAAACTCTTACTTACTTTCACCTTCTCGCATCATCTTCAGAAGCTGTGCATTTCTTACTTTTTTATACTTTGCCTGTATTAAAGAGATTGAATTATCACATGTATACCCTACTAAAAAAAGTATTCTGTAAAATAAGCATGACTAAGCGTCAGACTTAGAGTTTAGAATGACGACTTCTGCAGAGAATCAAATCAGAGAATCACAGAATCATTTAAGTTGGAAAAGACCTTTAAGATAATCTATGTCTTAATTAAACCACAGTAAGGAATACATGACAGCAGAAGTGGATTGATAACTGAGAGTCGAGAAAAAAAGGCAAGCACAGGGCTTAAAGCAAGTTAAAATAAGAAAGTTATGTCAGTGCCTTGATAGTGCAGGAACCACCATTCAGGTCTGCCTGAAGTACCTAGGCCTAGGGCTCTCTGGTTTCTCACCTGAAAAGTTACAACAATTATAAATGCACTTTCTAGATACCAAGATAGTATAAATAGTTCGCCGTATTACTTGGCAAGTAGGACAAGACCCCCGCTGCTCTACAGACTATTTTATTCAGCAGTTACTGTTATTACGTTACAGTTTCTTTCCTTTTCAACTTTTTACATTTTACTCCTCAAGAATCTATTTTTGCTGTTTTTTTCCAATCCAGCTGATATCACCACACTTTCTTCTTAAGTCAGTCTTTTCCTTAATTGGCTACCAATGTCAGTTCTAGCCATGTATCTTAGCTGTAAACTTGTTTTTGCTATCAGAAGTCTCTTCATGCAGTTTGCTCTTGTAGGCTCTTGTAAAAAGTTTAATTTCAGACATACTTCTTTTGTATTAAAGAAGCTACTATCTTCCACCACTTCAAGTATCTCACCAGTCCTTGAGAATAATTAAATTACATTTAAGCCAGACCTTTCATGGCCACCTAAAACTGTATTAAGGTCTCTGGACAAGTTCATAAAATTAAACACCTGTATCACCATCCATCACCTCACCAGCATCCTTATGCATAGTGTTTATTCCGTCAAATGTAATCAAGTGCTGATAGTGGTAAACATGAACGGTTTTATACTTTAAAATGTCACCTGGGGATTCCAAGTTTAGTACACAGTGAAAACAGCTGTTAACAAAGTTCATGTCTTTATTACTACAAGTAGAAGTACTTCTTGGAAGCATCAGAAAACTCCCAATCTGTCAACCTGCTCAGTCTACCTTAAGCAATGAATAAAAATAGTAATAAAATCACTTAAAATAATTCCTTGCCACTTTACTGTATTTTGTTACAATGCCAGTTCCTCATGGAAATTTTGCCCTTTTTGTTCTAGATACTATCCAGACAATGCTAACATGGACCGAAAACAGGGAGACAGAGCCATTTTCCCTAGCTACTCTGGTATGTAGCAATACTACGTAATTATTGATGAGCGAATCTTTTTTTCCTGGTGTGTTTTAGAATATGATGAATCTCATTTCCAATTTGACTTGTATGTAATAGGAAAAGATATAATAAAATACAGGACTCCATTCTTGTTATACTGCATCTTTAAAGGAACTTCTCTTAAACCTGACAAAATACTCATTGATTTCTTTAACCACTTCAAATATTGGACTGAATCTACAAAAAATCCCAACAATATGTAGTTCTTAAATGCAAGAAAAGCTGAGTAGCATTTAAAAAATAAATAGTTGGAAAAGACCCAAAAAGTCCAACTTCCTGCTCAAAGCAGAGCTAACTTCCAAGGCAGATCAGATTGCTCAAGATCTTGCCCAGTCTTAGACTGCATCTTTATTTTTTTGACCATAAAAATAGCAGTACTAGAAAACAAGTAGTGACTGATATACCAGATACGATGTTTATTTCTGGATGCTTTGTCTTGATTCTTTTGATTGTTTTTAGATTCTTAACTTACTTACCAAGAAAGACCACTTCATGTGGTACTGAAGGAATAATTTGCTCTGTAAATACATAATCTGTAGCCAGTCTAAAGCATCTCTGCAGATTGGTCATATTTTAATAAATACTTTGTTTCAAATGTATAATAATGTTGAATTTTGTCTACTATTTGAAGGTATTATCAGCTACATACCTCCCACTGAGTTACTGTATTTTTCAGTTGCTCAATTTCTGCATCTTTCTTTTCAAGCTCGAGCTTTAGACGGTCTGTTTTTCCATCTTTCAAAACACTCTCCTATAAGCAAGAAAACATCACTTCTTAGTAATTTAGTCATGTGAATTCGATTCTTGGGAAAGGCAACTTATTTGTTTGTTAGAGAAGAGAATTTTTGATCAAAACTAAAGAAATATATGTGCATAGATACCAAAAGGATAAGAAACGCAGTAATAAATATTGCCATTTTCTGTGGAGCAAAAATTATTTCAATCGGAAGTGTTCCATGTTTAAAAAAATTAAGTCATTTAAATATCTCTTCAGATAGATAAAAATATTACAGTGTTGTGAGTTTTTAAATTCTTTAAGATTATCATGCTTTTGATTTGTGCTTTCTTCTACTCAGGTGCTCCCTTCTGATCACTGAGTAAGCTTCATTAGGCAAAATTCTTCACTTCAGAACAACTGCTGTTTTACATGCCTGGTTGTGTTCATGAGATGTGCAGTTATCTGTTTCACTGTAATCAGTGAGCTGGACTCTCCTTTTCTCTCTTTCAAGTATTCTGTGAATGTCATCTTCCAGCCTGTTGAAAAATCCTCCATCATGCAATGAAGGCTGGGAAGACTTTGGTTCCTGTCAAAAATAAGTACTATAACGTATCTTCCTTTACAGGTAAGTTAATATTGAGGTAGAAATCAACATGTTTAAAAAATAGCTTAAGTCATAGAATCACAGAATCATAGAATCATTAAGGTTGGAAAAGACCTCTAAGATCATCAAGTCCAACCGTCAACCCAACACCACCATGCCCACTGAACCATGTCCCTAAGTGCCTCATCTACACGTCTTTTAAATACTTCCAGGGATGGTGACTCCACCACTTCCCTGGGCAGCCTGTTCCAAGGCCTGACCACTCTTTCAGTAAAGAAATTTTTCCTAATGTACAGTCTAAACCTCCCTTGGCACAACTTGAGGCCATTTCCTCTCGTCCTATCGCTAGTTACTTCACAGAAGAGACCAACCCCCACCTCGCTACAACCTCCTTCCAGGTAGTTGTAGAGCGCGATGAGGTCTCCCCTCAGCCTCCTCTTCTCCAGGCTAAACAGCCCCAGTTCCCTCAGCCGCTCCTCATAAGACTTGTTCTCTAGACCCTTCACCAGCTTCGTTGCCCTTCTCTGGACACGCTCCAGCACCTCAATGTCCTTCCTGTAGTGAGGGGCCCAAAACTGAACACAGTATTCGAGGTGCGGCCTCACCAGTGCCGAGTACACGGAAAAGCATTACATCTAGATTTTTTTTTATGTTGTACATCCTGAGAATACTGTGACTTCCACCTACAGAATATGATACCCATTGAAGAGCCTAGAAATTAACAGGTAACATTTAGCCAATTATATTAGACAAAAGCATGAAGTTGGAATTTAATAATTTTGCACTATGACTACACTAATTTATGTTTTATTTCACTGTTAACTGTTCTTCCCTCTAGGAATTTTAGTATTTGTGGACTGCACGACAACATAGTAGATCACAGTACTTTGTCTAATTTGCTTCCCTTTTTTGTACTACAATTTGTATTTTTTAACATGCTTTCAAATCTGCAGGTTGCATCAAAGACTATCTGAAAACTAAAGAAGCAAGAGGTAGTTCTAAGAAAGCCAATACTAAGTTCTCAAGATACAAGAACTGCAGACATACATCTCTATTAAATCTGCATCTGTAAAAATTTTCCAAATGGAAATCAGTCAGTTTCAGAATGTATAAATGACTGCCAAAATAGTTTCCTTTTAAACATAAGAGGGGTTTTTTTTTATTAAACTGGTTTGAATAAAACTTACCTCATGTTTTTTAGCAAGATTATCTGAAAAGAATAGAAAAAAAATGACATCAATAAATTACTCGAATCTTGTTTAACTGGCTACTGAAACGACATTTTGAAAAGTGGGGGAAAAATCCCATCTGTTGGAGTTCTTCAACATTAACTCTCCTCTCAAAGTCACAATAAAAAAGTCATTACTGAAGCATTAGAAGCCAAGATTATAAACTATGTATTACATCAATCCGTGTATTAGCATCTTCTCCCAGATCTTTCAGACTATTTAATCAAAAGCAGCATCCCATATTTGTTTGCTTCAGTTAAAGTGGAAGGCAATGTCTTTGGTACAGACACTTAAGGAATTTGTTGGTTTGTTTCTTTTTAAGTCTATTTAGGCTTTTATAATGTATCTCACTGTATACCTGAATGCCTTCCATGCCTTCCAGATTGCTGTGCTTTCAATCTTTTTTCTCTATTCAGATTATTTGGAAATGATGTGTTTAATAAATATTGTAGATTTAGATAAAAACATCCTTAAAAGAAAAGCCTTAGAAAAAAAATTACTTTCTTCCTTTTCTAGCATCTACCTTGATTTTTTCACTAAAATTCAGAATCTCTGCTCTATAGACACAGATGAAGGAATTTTAAACATATAAATAATGCATATAATGAGTATTTGTAAGTTATTTCAATATTTACTCATCTAAATAAAAGCCAGTATCATGAAGAAAGGCAAAAAATGACTTGCTATTACCCAGGAAACAGAGAAACTCACTTGCCTGAGGAGCGTAAACTTAGTAAAGCAAAAAAACCCACTGAGATTTTAAAGAAAAGTCACATTAAGAGTGTTTGAGTCCACCACCCACCCCAGGGACACTATATGAAATTATGTTTTCCTTAGCCTCTTCTTTTTTTCCTGCTAATCTAACTAGCCCATTATTATATAATGAACACTTAGCTTTTAGACTCGGTAGGACACACTAACTGCAACTCATTTAGTGTTTGTTTAAACACAGTATTAATGAACAGAGACAGAAGGCCATTTTGCTGTTAGCACACCTACTATGAAAATTCCAAGTAGAACAGCTCATATGGTATGATAAGGCATACCTATATTACTGTCTGACTGAAAGTCTTTCAGAGACACAGTGAGAGGTTTGTCTTTTCCTTGCTGGTTCTTTTTCTCTTTCTTATTCACAGACTTTGACTGAGGTGAAGTATTTTCAACGTTTTCATATTCCTAGAAGAATAAAGTCCCACTGGTGTAATTTTTCTTCAATACCCAAATATTTTTTCCTGAAGCTTTATAAAGGAAAAAAAAATTGTGATAATGTACTAAAGGAGATTTTAGCCTGAGCAGTAATTTGCAGGCTTCAGATTGGTTTAAAGAGTGCAAGACATACCAGCAATTAAGCATCGATTCTGTTCTCTGAAGTAGAGCATTGCTCTTCACTAAACAGCAAATGAACTATCAGCCTAATACTTCCTCAATCACCTACATCAAATTTTATCCAGAAACTCATAAATTGAGAATATATGGTAGTCAAACGCAGGAAGGCAGAGTGCTACACAATACAGGTTAGCACTTCCTTTAAAAAACAGAGGTCTACTGTACCTTCTTTTTATTCTCAAAATATGCTTACTCATTCAGTAGAAGTCAGAGAGCTATTAGTGTGCAACAATGCTCTACCAATTGACCTTACTCCTGTTCAAATCAGACAGCCTGGTACATGGTAACCATTTGAACCAGCATCCCACCTCCCCACACATCTACATTAACATTAACAAATTATCAATGTCCCAGTTGTTAAAAATAATCTTAAATACTAATTAATTAAATATTTCAATTAAGATTAAAAAAAATGTTAAATAATCTTAGGAAAAAAATTGTTATATAGAAAGCAAAGATGGAAATGGAGTGCTTTTCTTTCCATAGAAACATTTGTTCAGCATACTCACGTGCTGTATATTTTGAATATATAGTATGTATTTTAAATTATTCAGATGTAATTCTCAAAAAGTCTACAAACGATGCTATGCTACTATGCCTGAAGATTGTCTTCACTTTAAAAAAGGACTTTTAGTATTGAAGTTAGAAGTTTATCCTTGATTCTCAAGAACTATGGCACTCCCCCCCACCAAAAGCTGAAATATTGTAGAGATTTGCACAACAGTGCACGTGCAATTTTTATTTCTTTATGATGCATAACTATGTTTAAATTTACATATTTTCATAACATTTAATTTCATAACATTTATTGCAAATAAGCAGCAACTTCCTGTTAGAAATAAAAATTTCATCTAAGCATACTTTTTCAGAACAATTCTTCAGTGTTCTGTAAGAACCACTTAGAAAACGGCATCCTGACCAGTTACGAAAATGTACACAGCTTATTACAACTAAAATATTTACACTCCAAGACAAGATGTTAGCAAAAAAGCAAATGATTCAACCATAACTAACACTTTAAGGCCTAAGGAGAAGTCAGTGCTTTGATTCTCTCACACTTCAAGTGTGCTGGATTTTTTCTGAGGAAGGTCAAGATCTCTCATTGTACTCCTAAAAAAATTTCAGCACATTTACATGCCAGAAAATTGGAAAAGTAGAAGTAATTTTCCACCTTTATAGGCCAATTAAAAAAAACCAATTATATAGGGTTTCTTTCAGAACCAGTATTTCTGAACTCTTAAGCATCTGAACAATGTAAGCAAACAATTTACATGAAAAAAATTGTACTTTTTTGAGGCTTTTTGCTTTATTTTCAAAATTCAACTCTTGAAGTTGTACAGCTTTTACATTAGGATGAATCCTGCAAATACCTTTTTGTGCTCTTCATATTCCAGTTTGCTTAGCAGCAATGCTTTTTCAAGATCAGCTTCAAACATTTCAGATGTCAGCTGAAGAAACAAAATAACATATTTCATGTGACTACGTTATTAAAAAAAAAAAAAAAGAGGCAAACAAAACCACTAAGACCACGCTAAAATTTCAGTTTCAATACACATTATCACTCCAATTGCCAAAAAGCTAAGTTTCACTGATGTGACATATGGCATTATTAACAGCTAATATACCCTTCTGTACCATAAGTAATAAAATATCTTGCTTCAGGAAACTTTGTGATGGATGTAAGCATACAATAAGTTGTGAACATCTTTATGTAATACAGTTACCATCTTGATGATTTGTTTACATGAGATTTCCTTAAAATCATTTTTATTTTTAGTCTGAAACATGAAAACCAGAAGATGTTAAAGGATGAAATTGGTCATTGTAGACCACCAGAAAGTCTAAGTGCTCATCCATTGCATAGAAAAGATTAGGTTAAGCACAGTTTATTTTTTTCTTAAAAGAAGAGGAGAACTAAGAAAAACAGAATTATTTCAAGATGTTTTCTCTTTCGTTTCTGAGAAAAGTAAGTATGTGAGACTTCTTGGGAGATGGAAAGAAAATTTGAAGCTTTCTAGGTGTGAGCTATTAAGAAAAAGAACTAGGAACAACACAACAGAAATGAAAGATGGGATATTTCTTTTCTCTTGTGTTACAGGAAAATAGGAAAGTCCAGCTCCTGCTGCACAGAAAGTTGAAGGATTGAATTGAGAAGATCACTACCAGCAACAGTTCAATGGAGACAAAATAAGAGATTTGCCTAGAGCATATAGATGCTATAGTTGAGGTAGACAGTGGATCATCTAAATGTATAAACAGCTAAGAACCTATGTTACTGTTTACAGCGAAGTTAACCAAGATTAAGTTGTTCTGAATGCAAAACTCTGTTCCTTTGAGGTCTACTGTCTTAAGGAATCACTACAATCCCGTGTGACATGCTGCCAAATGGAAGCCTTATTCTTCATCATAGCGCTCTCCTTTTCATGCCCTTAACTGAAATATTAATTAGTAAAAATAATTACTGTAACCATCATTATCTTGTTCTTTGGATTTCAAACTGAGGTCCTTTTAATTCATTACAGAATAGACTACAGTAGCTGTTAAAATGAATAAATTACTTAAGTGGTCTTAAGCCCAAACCGGGCTGCGTGACGTACACTAGCTTTTTTGTCTATTGGAACCATGTTCTGGAAAAAACCTGGCAACTTCTCATATGCTTTACATGTGCCTAAAAGTGATTTATTATATGGTGTAAAAGCACACACATTTTTCCTAACTGCTTGTTCAACAATTCATATGATCAGTCTCGCGTAAGAGAAAACTACAGAGTGGCTTCTAGTTTTTGCCACAGTAAACCAGCCCTTTTTGAGCGCTTATTTGAAACACGGTAGAATAGTGCTCTCAGCATAAATTGCTAGAAGATTTCACGTAGACTTTGGGGTGCAGTCATTCCTAGCTTTGCGTTTGGTTCGTGGTTGAAGCTTAGCATCAACTGATTGCGCTGGGCCTCACTGGCAAGGCTTTTGTAGTGGGGAAGGTGGGGAGGAGCCATGGACCCGCTGCGGCAGCCAGGCTGGAGGCACCTTGGAACCCCGAAGGGCTGCACACACCAGCAGGAGCCGGGCAGCCGCCCAAGCGGCAGCCAGCAGGGACGACCTTCCCCGGAGCGCTACTGGTGGAGGGGCCTCCGCAAACGGACCCCCATCTCCGGCGCTGCCCACAGCCTGCAGCAAGGGCACTGGAGAACAAAGAGGGGAAAGGAGGGGTTTTGCAGTGGCAAGGGGTGTTTTATTCCTTAAGTGTTTGTTTTCTTTCAGTATCAGAATCAGTAATTAGAGGTTTGATAACTGACAATAAATTTAATTGACTGAAATTCCTCAAAAATCAGTGAACTGTTTTTACCCATAACAGTTGAATCCAATCTGACAATGATATTTATCTACCAAAAACTAGGTCTTGTAGTCTGCTACACTGAAAAACTCAACATGAACATGATGAAAAAGGAGAGAATGGGGATTAAAAAAAAATCAGACTACCAAAAAGAGAACAATTAACACACAAAAATAAGGTAAACCCACATGAAAAATGAACTTAGGATTTTTACCTTTGTGTGTCTGAAAGTGCTAATTTAGCACACACGCTCCTAAATAATTACCAAGAATCAGTACCACCACAATGTTGTTATAACTTAAAAAACTGCACAAAAACTGCATTATGTGATCTCTAGTACAATAATAACCCTATTGTAATTTACTTACCTCGCAGTCATTCAATTCAGTGAGTGTTTGAAGCTGGCTATACAAAGGTCGCTACTTCTAAGGAGCAGCTAAGTTTAGAGCTCTAGACCTGAATATTCTCAAAGCCAGTCATCTCCCCCATAGTTTCCCCAAGCACCTTCCGTCCTGCTTCTATCCATAGCCTGACTGTCTTAGAATAGATAGCTATAGCCTCGCTACCACTGAAATCTATCCAAGAATCTAGAAACCACAGGTTCCTTTGCTTAGGTACTGGGAGTGCACATTCAATAGGCAAGCTCTAGAGTACACATCGTAGTCGTAAGAAATTGAGATCCATGCACAAAGCTATTACAGTGACTCTCTTAAAAGCTTTGCTGAAGAAAGACCATGCTGTTTACATAATAGCTCCATAGTTAAGACAAATGTTGACAATCCTTTAAAAGGAAAGTGCCGGGCAATATGGTAATTTGGAGAGTAAATATGAAAAGAGTTCTTCATGAACTGGGAGATGCTCTTTGTGGAGTTGACCTCTGAGGAAGCAGGGAGACACTGTTTCTCACCCAGTGCTGAATATCACCCTCCATTGCAGTACACAATTTAAAATTTACCTCTTCATTATCAATATTGCATTACTGGACAAGGGAAACTACAGAACTAAGAGGCTAGGATTTCATGCCTTCTGAATCTGAAGAATTCAAACTCATGAATCTCCTCTCAGATAAGCATGTGCCAGTTGCAGTTTGAACCTTCCTGCCAATCAGTTTCTCCAACTCAGAAAAGAGATGCTTTTATTAAACCTTATGATACAGTCAGCATGACTTTATGAAAAAACAACACAGGGACAACAGCAGAAGAGTTCAAAGCACTAATCAACATTTGATGCAACCTTGACTAAACAAGGTATTTTGTCAAACAAACTTTTCAAAAAATTGTCATAGATGTGGAGTAATGCCATTTTGTTTGGGAATTCTGCATTCTCAAG
>NW_009214558.1:0-7047 GCF_000690835.1 Fulmarus glacialis
TCTTCCCCACCCGTCAGACCCTCTGCAGCAGTTCTAGAGGGATCTGGTAGTTCTGCAAGTTCCAAGTTTTTATCAAATTTCTTGCTACTAATAGCTTAAGGTTGTGAGTTTAGGGATTCCCTGTTTAAATGAATGAGTGAGATCACTCTGAACATTTATTAAAGGTTTTAATCTGTTTCCAGCTAAACTGTCTTTGGCTTGGAGGTGTGGTTGTCTTACTGACTGGGTCATGCCTATTTTTCCCCTCTGTCCTGATAAGCTGTCAGTTCTGTGTTGATATCTCCATTTAGTCCCTTTCTGGTTTCTTTTTTTAAAACTTTATTCAGCTTCTCCTTTCACTGTTCCATCTCACTTTAAGCCATCTAGTTTTTTTACTGCAAGGCATAACAATTTGATATGATAGAATATATGCAACGGTATTTTTTCTGTATCTTACCCAGCTTGGGTTATGCTAATAACAATATTTAGCACATTTATATGGCTTGAAATAATTGCACAGAGATTAACTAATTATTCAGCACAGGGAGGTAAATGGAGGAAGAATTATCATTTGTCTTTTAAATAGAATGAAAGCTAAAGCAACTCACTCAAGCTCTATAATGAGTTGGGGTAAAAACAGGTGGAGGACTTGCAACTTTTTTTTTTTTTTTTTTTTTTTGAGAAATAAGCTTATAATGCCCTTCAGGACGCAATGTATTTTTGTAACTTAATATATCAAGATAGTCTTGATAAATATATTTCTCATTACAATACCAGTGCCATTTTACCTGAGCACCTATGAAGCATGAATGTTTTCTATATTCAAATCTGTGAGCACCTAATGCAAAAATTACTGGATAGACCAGATTCACTTTGATATGAAAGAAGTTTAGGCTATGCCAGTACAGGTTGATTGTATAAATAATAAATTATGTAAATTATTGATTGGTTTTATTTTCTGCTTTTGCTGTATCAGAAAATTTCAGCCTTATGCTTCAGTATGGCACAGCCACTACTTCAAAATTTAAAAAAAATACACTTCAGAAAAATATAAATACATTTCAATCTAGAATATTGCTGAAAGAAGTCACGAAGTGAAGGAAAGGTTATATGAAGGGTTCTGAAATAAAACAAGCTGTCCTCCAAGTCCATTTCCTGTGGCTACTACTTCAGGACAATAGAAACATTTAATAAACATTGAACAAAATTAGTTAATTTAATATGAACATGTAAGAAAAAGTACAAAGTTTTATGCAGACTTTTGCCTGAAGGCATAAAGCAGGACTTGATGGTCTTTATACTCAGACCAGTCTTGCATTCTCAAAAGTTATGGAAAATTATTCTACACTGTTGTTTTGCTGCAAAATAATGTTTTGGACATCTTGTTAACTGTAGTGGTTTGTGAAATTACTACAACTGTTCCTCTTTTTTAATTCATTTGGGATTCTATCCGCTTATTCAGTTATATGTAATCTCTCGGTTTGTATCAGTGAACATTTTAAGTGTTTACTCTATCCTACCATTCAAGTCATGATTGAAAACATGTGTAGAACTGGGCCCAGGATAGACTCCTCTAGAACTCTGCTTAAAATGCATTTCTGGTTGGCAGCAAACTGTTGATTACTGCACTTACATGAAGTTTTGTGCCCGTCTTCTGTTGTCTTCACCAAAACCAAATTTCCTAGTTTACTCATGAGAGTGTCCCAAGGGACAGCATCAAGTGCATTATTAAAGTCAAGACAGATTGTCTCTAATGCCTCCCCCTTATCTGCTAGGCCCATTATCCTGTCACGGAAGGAAATTGGATAATTTTGACGTGATTTCTTCTTGACAGATCAATGTTGGCTGCTTTTTATCACCTTTATTATCCTGTAGATGCTTTTAAATTGACTCTTAAGTGATTTGTTCTAGTATCTTTCTGAACATTGAAGTTAGACTGGGTGATACATAATTTTCCAGGCCCTTTTCCTCATTTTGGTAATACCCATGAAGTTTGCCCTTCACCAGTCCTTTAGAAACTTCTCTTTAGATCTTCAACAAATTCTCGAAAATAAGCATTAATGACTCACAGATTGCATTGGCTAGTTTCCTGTGTACCCTAGGGTGAACTGCATCAGGTCTTGTCAGCTTGGATGCATTTAATTTATCCAAATATTTTTTCATCGCTTCCTTTGTTTTTTTCTTTTCTTTTTTTCAGCACTGTGGCCTAATCATCATCTATTCTGCTCTAATGCACAATTTTTTTTAAACCAATGACTGATATACTCCTTTAGAGGTTTACATGCATGTATTATAAACATTCCATTTTACATATACATCCCATTTTATGCATATTATTAATGTACATCCCATTGAAACCCTCAAGATGAGCTTTACAAGGGACTTGAATGGTTTTCAAATCCTACAGTTACACTCAGGAACAAAGAAATTGCATTACTGGGGAAATTTCAGTTACTGAAATTCATCTGTGATCTAATAGTAGCTGACAATACATTTTAAAAACAGGAGTGCAAGTGGAGAGGTGATATACCCTCCAACCCCAAAGCTTTTTCATGAATGACTGAGAAGTAAGTTTAATTCTGAGCATGATACTTTATTTTTTTAATCAAAACCCAAACCATTCTCTTTTAAATGTCTGAATTTTTCTCTGTCAATTGTAAAGATGGATTCTCTTTGAACCTTAGTAAAATGTTAACCATTCGGATTTAAGCTTTAACTGTATCTTTGCGGTGAGTATTTTTTTTTTTAAATCCAACCAATATTTACAGTGATTTTAAAATTTTGGTACAGTTTTAATTTTTGAAGAGCAAATAGCGGTGAGTACTTTGTAATGTGTTAATCTGTGGGATTTTTTTTCTTTGTTTTCTATATGCAGGAGGGATTTTTCTGTCTGTGTGGGTCTTTAGTTCAGATGCATTCTGTATTGTTCAATTTAGACAAACCATTTGTTGCTATGGATTTTCAAAATTGCTCAATTTTCCAGACTTGTACAAGAATCTCCCCCTTCAACCCAAGCCAATTTTTCAGCATTTCTCATCCAGTATGCAATGCATCATTTAATTTAATGGTAGCAAGGAGAGTGCGCAGTGTTCCTAACAGTCCCAGAGATACTTTATGGAACAATCAAAATCCTCAAGGACAATTTGTGTGCAGCCAATACTGACTCAGCAGAGTTCAGGGCATCTTTTAAAAGTATATGTAATCACTGCCTATTTTGAGCACATTTGCTTGCACAATGGCTTGCAAAGGCAACATAATTTGGGGAGAACATCTTTGGTTTTGTGGTGTTATCCAAAGTTTTCAAGACAGATACGTAGTCTGGGATGCAGAATTCATGTATAAAGCCCTGTTACTTTGAGAACCTATTTAAAAGTAATGCTTGTATGTATGTTTATAGGTGAAAGGTTCTTGCTCTGAATTGACCCTGGAGTACCTGTACAGTGTAATTGTTTTATTTTTCTGAGTTTACTACAACTCAGAAAGGCCCATGAGAAGAGAAACCATCTCTTCCTTCACTGCATTTTGTCTTTCAGTGGTAGAAAACCCAACAGCACAATGTTGCCTAAGCTGTGGATGGACTAACCATAGCATTGATAGTTTCAGAGGTAACATTTTAGAAGGGAAATTCTCTCAGGCCTTTTGAAGGCCTCTTTTGTGATTAGCAACTATTTAGATGCAAATAGTGATATGAATCATCACACTTCAGTACCTTTAATGCCCATTCTGTATTTTTTCTGGACTACATACCTCTGACTGTGAATAGACATCTTGCAATTTTTATCACATCCTTTGTATGCTGTAGACTGATTCAGCAAAGGCTGTTGGTTACCCTGAACCCTCTGCACTGTTGAATCAAAGCTGTTCATCTGGTGTATCTATTAAACTTTTAGATTTCTAGGTGGTTATGTCAGGATGGGGTCTTCCTGAGACAGCAGAGTTATTCTGCTTTGCAGCATGTTCTGGAGATTTGCAGGTTTGTTTTCATTAGCACTAAACCAGAAAAAAACTTCTGAACATTTTGCTGTGAAAATGGTGGCTGGCTGAAGAAAGCTGTGGGTACTGACTGGCTGTGGATGTGAGAGATATAGATTTAAGTCTTGACTCAGAAAAATCTGGAATAGGATACTCTGGCTGAGATACACCAGGGTATTTAATCCATACCATTCTAAATCATTCTAAATAAAGAACTTGAACCTGGCTTTCACCCAATCTAGGCTATGTTTTATCTTTTATAATGTCTTTCTTCCATTTTTGCCCAGCAATCCATATGTGCTATTGAAATAGAAATGTTTTAGCTCCAGTGAAATTTCACTGTGGCAGAAATGGTTCTGTCAGTATTTCCTCTTTATTTGTCAGCAGTCCTGCATTCTGTGGTGGATCCTAGCTATAGAAGCACTGAACAACTCACGAGATTCTGCAGATCCAACCTATAGCGTGGCAGTTCTAAATATAGTGGGTCTTTCACCTTGCTCTACATTCACCCAAGAACCACACCACATTGTATTACAGTCTGTAATAAAAATACTGTCCTGATCACGTATCACATTGATTAGGAAGGTAGTAAGGTTAGTACAAGTTTAAATGTGTGAATCCAGGGAACTCACAGCATGACATCTTCGCTTAATTCTGTAACTCAGAACATAAAAGTGACATATGTAATTCTGTATTAAGTCTCTGGTCCAATATGCTTCTGAAAATTGTACCCTTAGCTCTCAATATGTCATTATTTAGTTGCAACTTTTTGAGCTTATTCTTACTGGACATAGACCCCTCTATGTTCACCCACTTACTCTCTGAAAAGTGAGTGGAGAGTTGTGTTTGAATAACCAGTTATCCTTCTGTAGTCCATCAGAGAATTCAATTTTCCTCGCTGTTGCCATGCTGTTCATTTCCAGTTGTACTAATAGTCAAAATTACAGGTTTACCTTGTCTCCTATGTGCAAAATATAAATTGTGCAACAAATCCATTTGAATCAGTCATGGGTATTGAGTAGCAGGGGAATGAAGTGATAAGAGGAGTATTCAGGAGCCAGAAAATGCAAGGGAATTTGGTAATCAGGATGTAAAGAATACAAGCCTAAGAGTGAGGATAGAAATGGAATTACCTAAAACTTATATGTTTTGATTGGCTCTCCTCTGTTTTTATTACTTCTTCTTTTTAATCATTGAACCTTGAAAAAGTTAATTTGTATTATTATTGGTTCATGTGCAACATTGAGACATTTGTCTAACATTGCATACTCAGAAAATCCAATTAGATTGAATTCTTGTTGGCATGGTCTCCATGCCAGGTCTGCTTTCACCTTTATCTGCTGTAAATAAGCTGGAGTTGAAATAAATATTAACACAGTGAGATCAATGACATGTACCAGGTGTTTGTACGTACACCAAGGCTGTCCATCACATTTAGGAATGCTTTCCTTGAAAAACGTGGTTGGGTGGCTGCTATAAACGTACAGGTTTAGGAGCATGCAAGGAGAGAAAACAGAATGCTACTGGTAAATCCAACCATCAAGATTGACCCTTTCCCAAGTATTTTTTTAATGATATTTTCTTTTCTAAAACTGGACACCAGCCTTTACCGCAATATGAGGATTTGTGATATTAGATCAAATAATATTATTTCTTTGTCTTTTCCTTATTGTTGTCTTTTTGTGCCACAGTTTTTTCCTTCTGCTGGCATTCAGCTACAGGTCATAAGAAACAGAGAACAGATCCTTATTTTAGTCTAGCTTGTCTCAAGTGTTAACTCAAATATTAAATTACTGTGTTCAAAAAACTGATCTCTTTTTTTTCCCTGGAAGAGAAGGATAAAACTTAATTTATGAAAACTTTTTTTTATGTCAAGACAAAAGGAATGTTCACCTTTCTCAACTAATTAGAATTTCATTCTTGGATATGTAACATTAGTGACCGTTGAGCGTTGGACTTATTCTGCCACACTGATTATGTAGAGGATTGTTGGATAAGATGTCAGGAGACAGGGCTGCAGTGCCTTTTTGTAAGGGTTAACGGAGAGTAAAAAATTGTATAATAAGCTAGCTATTATACAGAACATAATTCCAAATTGAGATACTGTGACTTTACAACGCATTTTACAAATATAAATCTTTTGTATTGAAATATCTATATTTAACACTTAACAGCCAATATTTTATTGAATATAATTTTTAACATATGCCACATAGTGGATATTACAGTAAAAAAGCAATAGCTGAAAACTTCACTCTCAGAGCAAAATTTCAAGACATGCAGCTCCGGAAAACTCCCATTCCCTCCTGAAAATTAGAAAATTCTTTTCATCTGGGTGGAAAGCAAAGGGGAGCAGCTTCTGAGAATCCATAGCTTTTCTAGCCCATGTCTCCTCCATAAGCATCTTGGGAGACTTCTGTATGTGAAGAACAAGAAGTAAGGATTACTGCCCAAACTACACGATAAAAGTGCTAGCGTAATCAAAGTGATTCGATAGTGTATTTCTGAGTAAAGGAAGAGGCTCATATGCATGAAACGTTCCTCTCTGTTGTTTCCATCATCTCCATCCACTTACTCGTGTGTTCTTAGCAAGCTCCACAGGCAAGAAGTTATCTGTCTGTCAAGCAACAAACTCATAGACACAGATTAAATGACATTAACCTCTTTGACTTTAATTGCAACTCTATATCCACTAACAACTTCAAGCTCTTTAATAAGCAATTTGTATTCTTTTCAATACTGTCACATTTTCAAAAGTGACTTAGGAGCCCTAGGGCAAGATTTTTCCAATATTAATTTCAAAGAGAGACAAGTCTCTAAGGTTTTTGAAAGTCTTGCTATACCTTTAGGTGAAAAAGAACTTGGGAAACATTAATTTAAGTCTATTTTTAGAAGTTAATACAGAGATCCTAAATCACTTGGTACTTTTCTAAAGTACTGTTTTCTTTTTAATATTTGAACTATATTTTTTCCTTTGAAATGAAGCACAAATATCTGCTACTTAGCTCATTTTGCTGTTTAAGTATTTTCTCTTTTTATTTAGCAAAGATTTCAACAGAACGGTACTTGAAACTGTCCTGGTTCTGGCTGGGACAG
>NW_009214559.1:0-26004 GCF_000690835.1 Fulmarus glacialis
TCTATATATATATATATGACATATATATATGACTAGGTCTGATGGTCCAAAATTAAAATTTCCATTCCAGATGAGACTATTAAATTATTCTTTGTATCCCTATGGACAGCATACAGAAGTTCTATATCATGCTTGCAGATGTAAATGTGATTGACCTCAGACAAGTGAACAAGCGTACAAAGCTTTTCCATTGAGAGCTCAAGCCTTGCTGTTAATAGGAGCAGGGGGGCTCCATGACTGCATTAATGTCATATTTGCTTCTACCAGTATTTGCCTTGTGCTGATTCTCTGGAATTAATACTCCACCAAACTATCATGTACTGTTTGAATTGAAAGTTGAGTTAAACAACCAACAGTACCTAGCTTCCATATCCAATGAACATCAGTCCCATGGACTTTAATAAACTCTTACCGAAAGTCATTAAGACTCAAGGCTGTAAGTACCAATTAGAAAATGACGGGTAGCTGCTCCCAGATGTTCAAGCTACGCACCCAGGAACACCTCGGTCTTATGCATGCGCAAATGCATCCATTACCCCTATTAACAGAAGAGGGACAGAGGGAAAAATGTAGTATTAAAAGAAACACATTGCTGGCACTGTGATCTGTCTTGAACACAAAACATCAGGTCACACAACACGTTCTTCATCTGCGTAGTGGTTACTCACAGCTGTGGTCCAGCCTCCGAGGCACCCATAGCCAGGCTAGCTCAATTTGGAGATGACCTCTGATAGATATTAGCTGTTAACCCCTGCAGGATGCGGTGGCCTTCCACCACAGGCTTGCCGAGTGTCACACGCTACGCGAGACGTGCGCAGTCACCATTGGTGGTGAGGTGCATTTGCCCACGGGCCGGGCATGGTATCCCCAGCACTGGCCACAAGCCACGACACTGCTGCTTGAGGACCTCAGCACTGAAACGGGGCTTGTGCTCAAAGGTGCCCAGGAGAAGAACCGCCGCTGCCGCAGCCCCTGCCGGGGTGGGTGACTCAGCCTGAAGCAAAGGATGATTGCCGGGGAGAAAAGCAAAGACAAAAATAATCATAGTGCAGAGCAAAAAGGCTGAGAATTCGTGTTTTGAGTGGTGGGGTGGAGATCAGTGCACCTGCAGGCTGCTGCTGGGCTGCGCTCTGCGCCCTGCTTCTCTGCTCAAAGCACCACTGCCCACACGTGCATACAGGTGTGCCCTCAGCTGCAGCCTTCACCTGCAGGTCCCTGCCTTCTACAGGGACATTTCATCTCCTCGCAGCCTTTGGTTTATCCCTCAGCAGCTCCTTTTTGCCTTCCAGAGTCACATTAGTCCCCAAGAGTTTTTTTCCCACAGAATTTCTACTCCAACCTTGACCTGACTGAGGGAAGGGGATGTGCAGAAGGTCACTGGGTTAAAAAGTGCTGATGTGGAGCGTCAAGCAATGACCCACTTCAGGAGTGGAAGAGCCTTTACTTCTAATTCTTGCAGGACTTTCCAGAACCCCAGTGTTCAGAGGTGCATGGTAACTTATATAAACACATTGGAAATCGGGATCTGTCGGCCTCTACAGCCATTCAATTCTCTAGCCATTTTTCTTTCCAGCCTCTGCATCTACAACTATTGACAGATCATATCCAGCCTGGATATGATTTTCTCATTTGCGAACTACCACACTCAACTGAGTCATCCTGGCCTCGTTCACACCACATCACCAGGATTGATGGCAGCAGGGACAACCGGTAAGAGTTAAGCCCCTAGGGCTTTTCCTTTTCAGATCAAAGCACTTCATACAAAGTATTTCAGCAAAGAACAAAGAAAGCTGAAGCAGACTTTGGAGTGTATCGAAATTGGCAGCAACTTTTTATTAGCCTGAAGGTAAAGCGACTGTATTGTATTGGGATTCTTTTTTTTTTTTTAAAGAAAGGAACATTTTTATTTACAGACACTCTGTTTATAGAGTAAATATGCTTTCGAAGTTTTGTTAAAAATGTAAGGAGTGTTCTAAAGCATGCTACTGGGCTGCATTTGATTAGGATTCCTTCCTGCTAGGACAGATAAAAGGTCACTCTGTTCAACGTGTTGCTGAAGGGGTTTCAGTGAAATGCCAGCAATGGGGGTAGGAAGCGTATTTCAATTTAAGAAAAAGAAACTCAGTATTGCTTCAACTTCTTCCCTACCTGAATTTTTAAAGGCTCCTTGGATTGTCAGTGCTCAGGAGAGAAGCAGGGGAATCGCACAATCACCACAAAAAAGTCTAGCGCAGTGTGGGTGAACTCACGTGGCCTACAAATACCCCTCACAATGGTTTGAGGGTTCCCAGTTCTGCTATAAAACGACACCCTAGTTGACCCATTCCCTTTTTGCCAGGCACACATACATGCTTCGGTTCGAGTTCAGAAAATAAACACAAGCAAGCGACATCAGGTTTAACCACTAGAAATAAATAGTTCAAATACCAGGGAGAGGAGTGTTGTCTCACTCTCTGTAGCAGTGGTATTCACTCCTTTTTAACGATTTGCGGGTGTCTACCCGTTTTCCATTCAAGGTGCAGGCACACTACAGTGGATTCAGACCTTCCAGCAAGGTTCCTTTCTCTGATCACTTCTCACAGACCCCTTCAAAGCAGTCCACAGCCTCGCAACTCAAGCTCAGGAACTGTCACGTGCAGAAAAGGAAACATGAAATGGAATAGGAAAGGAAAGAAAAACTTGCAGGAAAAAGAACAAAAAGGCCTGAATTGTCTGCCAGATATCACATCTCATGTCACTCCCACACACCACGATCTGTTACGAGTTCAAGCGTTGGAAGAAATTTTGGGTTTCTTCCAGGACAGCAGGCAGGCTGACGATCACAAGAGGACCTCACAGCCAGTGAAGATCACTGCCGAGGTCTATCCTGGGCTGACAAAAGAGCTGGGGAAAAACATCCCTCAGGGATAGGAATTGCCGACGTGGCAGTCTCTTATCCTTTAGAAGTGTTATCGATGTTCATGCTGAAGTGTTATCGATGTTCATGCTGAAACCCCATATAGATCTGCGATCAGCCCACTGAAAGCAGTTACCTTTGTTGTCCGCAGAAGATTTTCCTCCTCTATGAGTAAATAGTTTTGTTTATCCACATGGACTCATAACACTCAACATCAAAGCTGCTACAGAGAAGGTAGAGTTGGGCAGAAACCTCTGCGGTGAGCAGGAGTGTCACAGAGAACAGGTGACCTGCCCTGTCAGCACGCTCACAGCCTCCAGCATCCCTGCATCTCTCCCATGCTCGGGTAAGAAGCATCAGAGCAATTCTTGGGACCAGCCCTCACAATCTCAGACCTGGCTAAAATAATGGTTTCATGACACAAAAAAGACATGCCTTTAGCTCACACCACCACCTCAAAAACAGTATTACCTCATGACATGCAAAAGTGATCCAATACAGACTCCTGCTACAGATTCAAATTTGTTCAAAAATGTTGCAGTTTGCTTTGTATCAGCAGGCTTCGTGCTGGGTAAAGAATCATTTCTTCACCAACAGCTAGCAAAAAAAACTAGTCAGAACTTTTTCCTCCTGTCCTGTCTAGTTCACAAGCAGTGTGAGTACTGGCCCGTTTCTGGTCAGACCATACTACTGAATCTGTGCACGACCAAACTCCTCCCCTGAACAATCACAAAGCTATACCCTGGGGCTGGAGTTTCCTTAGTTGCTTCCCCAGCTGTTTTCCCTAAAATTAGATGAATACAAGACCTGCAAAGTTTTAATAGCCACCATCATACAGGAGGTATCTCAGTCTCCAAGTCACCATTCCTACTCATAATATCGAGCACTTCAGATGGCAATTTCTCATCATTTCTTGAGGACCAAGAAAAATACGCATCACCAGTGTTGTACCGATGTATTTACTGTTCCAGACACAGTCAAAAGGTTTTCACCTCATGTATGCAACTGTCCTTCAGAAGACTGAAATTACAGGGTTTCTTAATCCTAGCTTCTCGTCAGCATGCAATGTAGGCAAACTACTAGGAAATTTGCCTACCTGTTGTTGAGCTCCACTACTGACATTCAGCATTTTCCACTGGAGAAGGGGAGGCAGATATGGGACAGAGGGGGCTGAATTGCTACACGAGACCATAATCTTTGTGGACATGACACTGCATTCTCACGTCATGTAACTGTACACATAGCAGAAACTACTTCACATTTTATTCGCACCAAGGCAGCTCCTGCTGGAATTGAGACTTTTAACCAGAACAGACAATACCACTCTTGACACTTCACAATTTTTGTCCAGAGACCTTTGCCAAGGCAGAAGGTTCTTTATTTAAAAGGAATCACCGAAAGAAATCACCCTGGAGGTGAAGGACTGGCTCTGTACTAATGCACTCAATGCTCTATCCTTAAGGAGGCACTTCCAAACAGAAGGAATACGAAAATCTATGTGACATCCCACAGCATGAGAAAGACTCGTGGCCTCTGGGACAGACAATAAGACTGCAATTTTGAGCAGACACAAGCAGCAAGTTCTGCTTCACTGCTAAACACCTGATATTCTCAAAACAAGCTACATCTCAAAAATGTCTTACATATTAGCGTAACTAAAATTTGAGTGCAAAAGCATCCAGATACTCCAGAGAGGACAGCTATATAAAGAGACCTAGAGAACTATTCATGGTTCATAGCCTAATTCTGAATACTTTTAATGGATTGTACAGATTTCTACACCTGGTTTTATGAAATACATTATATTCCATATAGACATGATGCCATCTGGTAGATTAACGTGTATCTTCTGCCCCATAATGAAGCAACAAGTGATCCCATAAGGCTCTTATTCATAACTTTTCAAAAAGATGTATTTCTTGGCTAATTGCAACATGAAAGAGTTCTTGTTGAAAAAAGCAGAATGCACTCCAAGTTTTGCTCATAGCCTCTCAAATCATTTTCACAGACACAGTAGGATCATATTGCAATAGAAGGATCTTCCAATAACACAAAGTTGACTGACACATTTTACTTTTACTTTCCAGTGTATAAAATCTATTTTTGCACTTCTTCCTATAGAAATATGCCACAAGCAAGAAGCTTCTAATCAGCTAGGCAGAATCCCTACCATATAAATTGAAGGTAAAGGGTAAAAACAGAGATGGCGAAGTCTGAGCTAAAACCTTTCATATACAGCAAGAATTTTACTACATTCCCTTTCCCATAGCCAGGTACACTAAGTTAGTTACATTAACTAACAGACCTTTTAAAAAGTTAAAAAAAAAACCAACCCAAAAACAAAAGAAACAAACAAAAAAAATTACATCAACTTTAATCAGTGCACTTCCACCTGAAGAAGAAAGCCTGAACACAGTAGGCAAAAAGAAAATCCTGTTTCAAGGAAAATACCATCTCCAATATTCATATATCATGCATTAGAGATTCCTAGGACTGAACTGCTAACACTTGTATGCTGCTAGAAGCTAAGGCATATTGTAAATGCATTATCTGCTGCAAGCAGGATATTGTCATATCAGGCTACCTGAAAACCTGAATCTGAATAAAAGTTTAAACCAGTCTTCTTCCATAATTCATTTTACATTTAAAAACAGTCTGCAGTCAGATCAGTTCCTTTCAGCAAGGCAAAAGTAACAAACAAACAACAGTGTCATAGCAATGATTCTTCAGTCTTCATCTTTTTTGTTTGTCCATTCGAACCACATTGCAGATCCTGCCTTTTCTTTTTCTGCTGCTGTAACCTTTCCTCCTTCCTCTGTAGGTAGGCGGCCATGTTATCAAATGAAGCCTTATAGAGACTGCTGTAGTGGCGCTCTGAGCCAACAAAACCTGCAATTTGGCAAAGCAAGAACACAAGACAGGTGTTAATTCCCTTAGCGGTCTCATCAATTACTTCCTGTACTGTAATTCTAGATAGTGGCATTTCAACTCATTTACTGTGGTCCTATCCACTTTATTAAATATCAGCATTTACACCGTGTAAGCCTGATTTGTGTTGGTAAGCATCTGTTCAGCATTCACGCAGCCAAGCATAGCCTCCATTTTTAGGCTAAAAAATTTGTACAGAGGCAAGCACCTGACATTGAAGCAAAGAGAACACGCAGCTCTCCCTACATGTTGGATACTTGCAGATTTCAAGGCTTCTGTTTTTAAAACGACTGCTGTCTCAACTTACTGTTAGATATCCCATTGGAGTTGTTCCCCAAGACCTAAGCACTGCAAAGGGCATATGCTACCTAACTGTGCTTAGCTGACCTGTCTCCTAGACTATTAACTTAAAAGAAGCCCAAAGAAGTAGACTTCAAACAGTGATGTCCTACAGCACATACACATTTCTAAGCATTCACTTCAATGGTTTTGTTACACCTTCTGTGAATTCAGCATAATATTTATCACACCATCTTTAAGACCGTAAGCTTAGACGAGTTTAACAGGGAACTAACTGCTATCCAAAAAAGCCCAATCAGATTGTTTCTGTAGAGAATACAGAATGAGACTAGCTGGCTAGGTCCACATTTCTAAAAATTGTTAGTGGTACCTGACAAAGCCAGTTACCTCTAGTTCTCTTTGTATTCCTACCTTTTCCAACTTCCAAAAATTCTTGATTTTAAAGGGCAAATGCAAGGAAATCCAGTATTTGCTAAGGTTTGGTCCTGAAGCTAGTGTGCTACTCCACAGTAATGTACATACAGCAACCTCTTGTCTCTTGGTAGACAAACAAAGCTACTTTCCCTTGCTGGTACTCAGCAAAGCAAATGCTTTTACTTTTGAGGGTCTTGCACTCACATAGTAATCAATTTATGGGCCTTTAGCCCTGGGAGAAATTGCGTGCTGTCAGTTTGAATATCCATGCCACTCTCTACTTGATCAGTCTGCACTAAATCTTGCTCTATCTTTTTCTGGGATCAGTTATAACAATATGAAACTGTTCAACGTGTATTTCAAGATTGACCTACGTGTCTTAAATCCTACAGAATCAGCAATCAGGTGAAACAAGTTTATAAAAAGACTACATGCAGGCATTAAGACTGGGTTTAAAAAATATAATGATCACCTTTTTTAAAAGAAGTAACTACCTTTTCAAGCACTAATTATGCACTGGAATAAGTGCTCATCAAGAGACCCTCCCCTTACTAATTAACAATAATAGACCCTGTCATCTGAGCAGTCCTCCTTTCCCAGCTGCAGATGCAGCCGGCTACTGTATATCACAGTAATTTGCTACACTGCCTAATTATGCTCAGAACCTCTTCCCTTGCCTGCTCTTTTTACTTCTCTGTTGCTCATTTTCACTCAGACCTCATACTTCTAATTATCTGCCTGGCTGTAACTATCAAGTCTGCAACATCTACATGCAAACACTCTCCCTTCCAAAGAAGTACCTGACTTCCTCTTAGATTTCAAAGACTGTATCAACTTAATGACAACTTAATGACCAACTTAATGACAGCTACACCCACATCCAACACTAAATATTAAGGAGACTTTACATTAGACTGCACGTTCCTGCAACTCTTCCATCTTTACGTATGACCACTGAGAACAGACCAAAAGACCGGTGGGGACTGTAACACTTTTTTTAAGGAAGGTTCCCAGTCTCCCAGCAAAGTACAGGAGAGAAATTTCAATTAATCAACTCTCAATACATGATGAGACATCCACTAGCACATGCTGCAACCCTTCTCTACCCTGCAGCCACCACTGCCATAATTTCAGCTTCTAAATAAAGTTGGGTGGTTTTTAAATACAAAAAATACTGGAAACAGAGGGTGCTTCTGAACTAGTAAACCATGTATTGTTTTCCTGCCAGAGACTGGGGGTGGGGCAGGAATCAAGAACAAAATGAACCAACCCTGATACCAATCAATTTCATCTGTGATACCATCCAGGGTCACACTCTCCAGCCACAGCAAGCTCCACCTAATCTGCCTTGCCAAGGTGGACCCAAATGGCCCATCTTTACAGCGATGCTGCTCCTCCCATGGCTATTCCATTCTCACTGTCTCCACTGTACTTCTGATAAAGCATCAGGCCCAGGTAAGAGACAAGACGACAAACAACAGTATTCGATATCACAGCAGTAAGACAGACTCCAGCAGCTCTGTCACAGGGTGTTTAGCTACAGATAAGGTGTCTATGTAAAACAGTTATAATGCTACAATTCAGATCTAAATACATCATTTTGTGGTAACAGTAACCTGAACACACTTCATGATCTATACTAACTTCCATACCAGATGGAGTGATGAAACTGAGAAAACTGAAAGATTAAGTGACTTCAACAGCCAGCTGAACTGACCTGAACTCTAATCTTGCTCCTAAATCTTATGCTTTAGCTGTAAAAATTGCATTTCCTGGGCCTTTAGGCCAAATTTCTCACCTTCAAACACTGTCCAGTTGTCTTGAAGATATTTTGACATCTTCTGTAATCCTTCGTCATCAGTTACAGCCTGGGAAAAGAAGGAACATCACAAGATATTTTGGGAATAATAAACAATCTCATGTTTCACAGCACACTGAAAAATGCAACAGCTTTCAGACAAGTACAGTGAAAGGAGAGCAAGTGTAAGCCCTCCATGATCTCTTTTAGGCTCCTTTTTTCCAGGACTGCTATAGAAGCCTGGCCTGAGATCACATGTTCTGCTGAGGAAGCTTTTCAGCTTGAAGGAAAAGCAAATGGATTCCCACTTACTAATCTGTGAGGAGAAGGAATATCACAAGGAAGACATAAGTGTCAAAGAACATACTTAGAAATTTCATTTAAAACCACTTCACAACTATACTATAATTAGCTGGGAACTTACAAGGATAACAAGCAAGCTTCCAGTTGTTTAATAGGCTATTACAGAGAACTTGATAGCACATCCCTCAAATGTGACTCCCTGTTCTCAGCAAAAAGAAATCCCCTTAATGCTCCCAGAATGCCTTGGCCCGCAAAGGATCCCTTAGAGGCAGGTACAGGGAAGGCTGTGTGGAAAGCATTCCTCAGCAAACCACAAAGGGATTTTGTTGTTGTGGTTTTTTTAAATATTCAAGTGTAGCACACAGAAAGCACAGGCAATGGTTTAAAGTACTGAGTGCAACAGCTGACAACCACTCTGCTCGATCCTGCTATGCCAGACGTTAGCTTTACCAGAGAAGAGACTGGTATTCACAACAAGCTCTCAGCAGCTTTGCGTTATACGCAGGTGAGAAGTAGAATGAGATGTGCATCTATGACTTTTACTCCATCTCAAGACATAGAGAAGTTTGCCATTTAGCTTTCATGGAAGTTTACTCCATTTTTATTATGTCCTCTAGACAACACAAAACATTCAGGATGTTAGCATAAGAAAAGCACCTACCTTCCACTGTCCATCACATGGTCTGTACAATTGAAGAGGAGCTTCATTGTCTTCCTGCAAAATCCATAGATCTCCCGTTTCCTCAAACGCAATGTCCCAACCTTTATGTTTCAAAGAGATTTGCTGTCTGTAAACTAGCTGCTGGGCAATGGCATCAAGCTGAAAGACGTAGACTGTGGGAATACTTTTGAGAGGAAAAACTTAATTACCATTATTACCAAATCCACCTACAGCCATCACTTGTATAGCAAACTATAAACACCCAGTCTAATTCCAAACAGAGCCAAAGCAAAGTCATTAGGAATTGCAAAAAATACTCTAGCACTCTAGTGCTTACATGATCTGAGGCAAAAGCTGTAAATACCTAATACGCCAAATGGCTTTTGAAGCGTTACATGAAAGAAAAAGCAGTCAATACTGCCTTTTCTTTAAAAGAAAAGGTAGTAAAGGGCATTTCATAAGGATTGCTAAGGACTTATGTAAGGAGTGTTGCATCATAGCACACCGGCCTACAGGGCTTCACTTGAAGGAATATGTAGCTGAGCACCAGTCAAAATAAAACAGGAAAGGAATTGCATGCCGGGGAGGGGAGGAGGGAATGAGAGGGACAGGAAACCTTGACAGGGCTGAAGAACAGGACTCTGACACCGCACTCATCTCCACCTCTCCCATCAACACTCATTCCCCTAACAGCCACAGCCTCTACATGCAGAACTTCCTAGCCTCCCTCAGACAGGTCCCCCATGTGCCAGACAGGACACCTCGGTTCCCTCCTGAGTGGCCTACCAGGTCCACATGATAGCACTGTTTAGAAATGCTGGGCTGTGGAGCTGCAAATAAAAGTGTGACGCAGAGCACGGCACGGCCCCTGGGCTAAGTGACATGGGCACTGCCTTCAGCTGACATGGGTTCCCCTTCCAGGGCCAGTTTGGATGCCCACGGAGAAGGCATGATGGGAAGCAGCTAAGGCTCCTCGCTCTGGCGAAGAGCAAGTCCACTGAGGGGACAGATTGCCGATTTCACTGTACAGGCAACTCTGGCAATCTCTCCCTTTCCTCTTGGCAAGCTTTTGTCAGGAAGAACAGCTTCCTTGGCAGGCTTAAGGTGCTGTAGAAAGAGAGGGGAAGAGGGCTTGTCTATCCCCGCAAGACATTTCCTCGCCAGTTGGATTTGTAACTGGCCCTTCAGCTCCCGAGCACTCTCTCCTTACACAAACACATACATTTGAACCCAGAAGTCAACGTAGCCCCTCGACATTTTTAAACTGAAGCAACGCTGTGGTTTTAAACAGAATGGCTGAACCCATTTACAGGAGCAGAATACGGTCAAGAAGTGCCGCTCCATCGCCACAGCATCCTGAACAAAATGGGACCCAAACCACACATGTCAGGCACAGCGATTTAGGGAGATATCCTGAGCACCGAGCAGGGCTCTCATGCATCCTAGCCTTGCACTTCCTCCTGTGACTGAAAGACATCATAAAGTCTACAAAATTCAACTTAGCTGGGTAACCCTTGCACTCACTTCTGCACTCAGACCAAGTACAACAAGGACCCAGAGGCTCCCTGTGAGGCCACAGGCATGCCTGGGATACTCGGAGATCCACAGTACCAAGTACTGCAGGCTAGGGGGAAGTTAGGACAGCCAACAGGGAAAGCTGCTCTTGCCTTTGCAGGAGCTGTGATGATCTTAGCCATTATTCCATTTATTCTTACCAGTCACATAGAATGGCAACATAACCACCCTGACAGCAGTAGGATATTCTTGACACAGGGTATTTCTGTTAGGAAAAGAAAAAGAAATATCCTTGTAAGTTAAGACCATTTATGGGCAGAAAATTCACATTCCATTTCATGTCCTAGCCTTTAAAATTTAGCAGATGTCTTAATTTACAGCAAGTCAAGCAATGTAATTACCTTTAAACTGCAGTGAAGTATATTTTTGTACCAGTGTTTGCTGTTTTATGAAGTCTTCCACAGTTCTCCCTTCACAGCCATCCAAACAGAGATCAAATGTAAAGGTTTGAGTGAACTACTCTTAATAGACAAACTAACAGATGAAGGAAAAGTACGCCACCTTCAAACATTCTCTCCTGCAATGCTAATGGCAAAAACATCAACATTAAGTCTCCTCAGCCAGGATATCACACTAGCAGCTTAGAGATTATAAACACAGGCCATTAGCTGCTGCTATGTTTGTTAAAAAAAGAAGATACTGATGCATCGCGAATATCCTTGCTGTGTTGTCTGCTTTCAACCTGTGTCTGGGGGTGAAGCCATACCATTTAAGAGAAAATGCGTTCTGAAGAACAAGGCAAGACTGCCTGAGGCCATTTTCCTCATTTAAAAAAAAAAAAAAAAAAATCCCACACCCAACAACGACAAACCCCACACCACACTCCTAAATTAGAAGATGTATAGTTTTATCTGGGAGAGAATCAGAGAAATACCTTTGCTGCACAAACCATACTACTTGAAATATATAACTGATTTGAGAGTCCTTGAGTGGGAAGTAAGAACTTGGGAGGAGCAGAGAAACTGCAAGAAGATGCCCTACGGTGCTTTTTCAAAAGTGTCTGTTACATAATGTGAAAGACGAAACTGCAAAGCCAAAAGGCTGGTTCTCAAGTATATTTTATAAGTAGCAGTAACACCAGCACTTCTGGTTAATAAAACCTTCCTCCTAGAGAAGTAATGAGTTATTCCTTTTAGGGCAGGGAAAATACATTTTCTTGACACTCCACTGGCAGAATTCAGATGCATCCTCAAGTCCTCTTTCCTTTTACCCCCTTTCAAGCCTTCACCTCCGACACTCGCCACTAGACAGAACCCCTGGTTAACCGGGTTAAGCTGAATTTGGGAGTAACCATGGGATTTTACCCTTTGAGCTACCAGCTGATGTATAGGCATTGTCAGGGTGCTCATTTCGGAATTTTGCAATCAATGTAGGAAAGCAAAAGAAGCTCTACAGCTTCCAAACATTCAAGTCAGCAAGTTTAATACCAGAAGCTATTTTGTAAACAGTACATGATGCAACTACTAAAAGATAAACCAACTGCGGGAAAGAAAGTTAATTAATGGTATAAATATAGCTGAAAACCAGGGTTACACAGTGCATCTCTAGCACATGAGAAAAAAAAAAATCCATTCTGTGATACAATCTCATGGGGGGGAAGCAAGAACAACAGCATCCCCACACTTTTCACTCACATACTCCTCGATTGCCTGTTTAGACAGAAAAGGAGCACTTCATAAAAAACATTATCAAAAAGATGGTATGTTTTAGAGCTCTTGGGAACAGATGGGACTAATCTCTTGCTACTCTGCAGAAATACTAAGTTGTTAGTCCATATTTAGCATTGGGACCCAGAACCCCTGTTTAACACGGACATAAAAAAATGCTTACAGTTCCAAATAAAAATAAGTTGGATGAGGATGAGTGGTCTGAACCAGAAAGGTTCTCTGTAGCAAATACATCTAAATGTAGTTATTGCAGTATGGAGCCATTTACACCACCGCTTTAGAGTAGAACTGACAGCTCCTATTGTAAACCACCAGTGGGTTATTTAGACATTTACGGGAACAAGCCAAGATATATATATATTAAAAAAACCCAAACCTGTGATATTTATTTCTAGTAACAAAGCTCTGCCTCTCCGCCTGTCTCATGACAAACATGCAGGGCAAGTGCAGCGATGGGAAGTGCCCACCTACACAGCTAAGTGCTTTGTCAGAGGGTTTTGTGAACTTGAAGTATGCAGCAGCTCTCCCCCACCCTCACTGGGGGAGGGAGGAGGAGGAGGTTTTTTTGATTTGAACCAAGTGTTATTCACAGCTGGACAGAGACAAGAAAATGCATCTTCTTTGCAAGCTCTCTCCTTTCCATGTGTGGGTAAGTTAACAATCAGCAAAGTGAACACAGGCCCCAGAGCAGGATCTTGTTCAAGGACAAGCCTATCAAATCAGTTAATTTAAAGAAAAGCTACAAGAGCAGTCTGTGATAAACAGATGCTCACTTGATACTCTCTGAACTTATTCAGCGTTTATATGACACTGTTATCAGCCTGCCAACACCTTAAAATTAACTTTTGATGTCATCTGTGAGAAGAGGTGACCCTATGAAAAATTAATGTACTAGAGCACTGGGCTAGAGTTGTGCAATTCATGTTCTGGACTTTAAACAAGTTTCTGCTGTCAAGAGGATCAGATGAGGTGAAAGCTCCGAAGCAGGAAAAATATTTATGTATCTCTAAGAAATTAGAGAATTAATCCCATTCTAGTGAGAAACTGAACTGAGGATCTACAACCCATCAGCTGAAACCAACGCTACACTGCTCAAAAACACTCCTACATTCCCCAAACAGACTTATATTCATCATCTGCCAAGCAAAATAAGCCCACATTTATGTGCTCACATGACCCACCATTACTGATGATTCCATTATCATTGTGCTTCAGGTTGTGTTTCAAGCTTCAGTGCATTCACAGTGGTTATCAACGGTAAAAATGAAATGCAACGCAAAAGAAAAAAAAAAACAAACACGTATACCCCATCTGATCTTTGGTTGCCAGAGTTATTTGCAGACAGCACGCTAGTTACAACCTACAAAGTGCTGACTCAAGAGATTGTTCCCTTAAATTCAGACTATAAATGTCACACTAGGTTGCAGGGATGATCTTTGATACACTTGGATGCACAGCACAACTAAATACTACCACGAGACATCATCTCTGGCATTTCTACCACTATGATGCCAGCAAAACACAAGTCTCCTTTCCCCTTTGGTCCTCCACGCCATCAGAACAGTAATTGTTCTGAAAGAAGTATATATTGACAGCTGTGTAGCAATGCAGCACAAAGGCGGCAATGCACCGCATTAAGGTTTAAATCTGTCATTTTTCTGTCTGTAATCATTGGGACACTGCCTGATCACTGTTCCAAGTATGTACAAACTCTGGAAGTCATCCGAGTCTTCTGCACCCCTCAAGCATTGTGCAAACTTAATGTCATGGGAGACAGATTTTAGAACGCCTGTAATTCTGGGCAGTAAGCAGAATTTCACAGATTCAAGGAACAGGCCAGCCTGAAGGCTTCCAAGACCACCGTTAGGAGACACATACGGCTGCGGATAGAAGAACTGCAAAACACTGCAGGAATACAGTTTATTAATTGCTATGTTACATTTATTAACCCACAGTTTGTGGGTTTTCCCTTTCTGTCATTGCTTACTCACACCAAGGTAAAGCAGCTAAACAGAGACTCCTCAAACAGTCAAAGGGCACCCCAGATTTCTACTGAGAGACTCCATCACCATAAGAAGTATCCTATGGAAGGGACTTTATCAGGTGTGTTAGGGGACAAGGCAAGTATTACTAAACTACATTCAAAAGCCTTCAAAAACATTCTAAGAGAGTTGGAGATTATTTTTTAAATCAGTTCCTGCTTGCAGCAGCAAGTTTTTTTCCTCTAACATTTGTTAGTTTATCCGATGCTATGTTCAAGGTTTATTATGTAGTTTCATATTTTTTTTTTATAAACTTGTTTGTAAGCAATGGAGTTACGATTCAGTGTGAGATCAAGCACCATTAATTTACATGCAAGCTACCTTTCTAAATACTAAGCCAGTCTAAGCAACAAGTAGCATTTTTAAAATTAGTAATAGGATTCCGCAGTTCACAGCTAGTTGCTTACTAGTCCTCAATGGTCCAATAAAGCTAGAAGGCAAAGTATTTTAAAATAAAACCATTCTTCCCTCCAAAAGAAATGCCTTGCAACATTACTGCAGACATGGATTCGATGGCTACCAAACCATGTTGTTTCAACAGAGCACTCTCACTAGCTACTTTAGAACACAAAGATAAAACACTTCAGCTTTGAAACTCCCCAAGCCACTTATTTCCAGAAGGCTATATGTGGTAAACTAATTTTGTAGATTTGCCTCAATCTTAATTCTCCCTTCTTTACTCAAATCCTGCTGCACCCAGATTATAAGAGGATACCAGCTACATGGGCTTGTCACCTAACTTGGTACACCCATTTTTTGCTTGTGAAAAAAACCAGCAATAGCTACTTCAAAGATTTCAAGAACTAGACTCAAGCTGAAATGCGCCAGAAACCTTGTGAATGTGTATGAGAGGTCTCTGGCTCAGGTGTGCTTTAAAGTTTCAAGTTCAGGAGCAGGTTAAATTGTCCATATAGATACTACCCTGAATTCCTGCTAACAGGAACTGTAGGCCAAAACCAAGATTTACAGTATCTGAGCTTTGAATGCTGTGATGCAAGTGGCTGCCTTCCTGGGCTTATCTATAGACACAAAGTTGCACGTTATTACTCCAACACAAAGAACAACTTGCTGATGTCTTCTGCACAGAAAAAAACCCTTGAGTTGTCAGGTCTGCCCCAAGGAGCTTGGTCCTCCCATGGATTGTGCTCCCAGTTCAGTAACTGGGTATCCCACTAACAAGATCAGGCCAGACCCACACGGACAGCAAAGAATCTCTGAGAGATCCCCAGGAATGGCTCCCGACTGCTGGGAGAGGCCGAGCACACCACACTTCAACTAACCGAAATCACAACAAAACACAAGGGAGGAAAGACAGAACTTTTCAATTCAATTTCAGCCTGGATACGAATTCCACAGTGGATTTGCTTCAAGAGCCATCCATGGCTACAGGCTTCCCAGTCACCCAACAACTGGGAGACAAGTGTGGTCTTCAGAGAAAGAAGTGTTTTTAGAGATTCACATGAAAAACACACCCATCAGGATGGGTGGTAAGACAAACAACTCTTAAATGACCCAACAGATTAGCAGCTGGTTTAATATGATGTACACAGCAGGGACAAGAACGAGTGCTGTTTCACTGCTAATAGGTCGTATGCTAATTCACGTGACAAGAAAGAAGATCAAGTACTACCAGAACGACTCCTCACATCAGATTAGCATCCCAAATTACAGTAGCACCCCTAACGCGTACGTATGACACCACTCATGTACAGGCTGAAAGCTAAGGAGAGCTCCTGGGGTATTAAGTTTTCACGTAGGACTCATACATTTTAATATTGGACACTGCCCAGCTTCAGAACAACCCAAAGGAACAAGCCCAGTGTTTTGACTCCACAGGGCAGTATTATTGCAGCTGACTGGTTACAAATGTTACAAAGCTTCTTTTTGCTCAGATAAATTGCAACTTTAACACTTGAAATTCTAAGTATTTTTTAAAAAATGGGTGAATTTTTAGATCTGTCCAGTGTTACAAGATACTTTCTGGCTAAGAGACTAAGGCACCTGTGTTTTTGGACAAAGCCTTCACTTGAAAATTTTTCCAGTGTGCAGAACTTCTATTTGGGAAGAATTACAAACAGCTTCTTTTGGTCACTGCTTGGCACTTCTTAGAAATGCACAGAAGACACAGGAATGGATTTCAGGGACTTTCTTCCTTTACTGAAATGCCAGGCTATTGTAACAGTTTCTAGGTCTCACATAACTTCCAAACCCAGGGACAGAAGGGAGGCACTCCCAACAAAATGCAACAAACACGTCTGGGAGTCACAAGGATCAGGAGGATAGCAAAACCACTAACACACACGGGCGTACCTGGTCAGTTTTGGTTGTCTCAGGCCCACAGATGCCGCTTAGATGACAGCAGTACACTTCTTCCCCGCTTTTGTACTCCCAAAGTCTCAGAGTCGAGTCCTGGACAGATAAAAGCGGACACAAGTCTATTACTAACAGCACCTCAGGCAAAGAGAGGCCACTCCTTCCCTTCAGCTAAATCCTATTTCCCTGAAGAGCTTCCCACAGAAGCTGCTAAATAGTCACTTATTTAAGACTCAAATTGCAGATAAAGCATTTTAATTAACATAATTTTTCCTCTCCATTCTAAATTATTCAATCATGCTAACTTTAATTCTCCTTTTGAAGTGGAAATTGGGTAGCTGGAGGGCAGCATTTCAAGTCTGTCTCAAATAGCATGATAATACATGTGCTCAGCATTTTAATGGCAATTCTTTCAGGTTGCCCTTCTCCACCCCTACTCTTGTTATCACCCAAATTCTCATTTGATTTACTAACCTCCTGGAGAGAAGCTAAACACCTCTCTGGAAAAACAGAGTCATCAAAGAGCATTTGCTAAGAATTAAATATAGCCGCACACAGCACTAACGCTAGAGGTGCTTAAAGAATTAGAGGAACAAGAGACAAAAGCCTTAGGGAAGCAAGAACAGCAGCTGAAACCAAATGCTAAGAATTACTACGATCTTCACATCTTCACAGAAAACATTATTTGTTTCCTATGCAGTTTTGGTAATCTGGGAAACAAAGAATATTGTTTCCTTTCTTCTAGACCAACTCCATCTACTCTCTCTGTACAGGTCTGGCATGACAGCTGGATGCCATCAATTTAAGAAAAGGGCTGGGGAGAGAGAAAGGAGGGAACACTCACTTCTTCAGTCCTCATCCAAGCATTGCGTAGCACTGCACTGCAACCTCTACACAACATGCACTGGACATACTATGAGGACATACAGACAAGGACAAAATTCAGAACAAGTCTCACAGGGGAAAGCAAGTGGGAGGGTGTAGAGGGAACAATTTTCTCATCTTAAAAGCTCTAAAAAAAAAAAAATCTGTGATTCTAAGGCCATTCATTCTCAAGACACTCATTATCATGGCAGGCTGGCATAATACCCATTCACTTCAAAGTTGTTTAACAGTCCAATGATTAATGTTTGTCTGTGCTGCAAAGCAAGATGAAGAAATACTGAGGACTTCGTGATTTCTCCATCCCAAAGACCTTAATAAGAAGCTAGCCTTGCTATAAACACAGTAAACGGCTCTTATGTTCTAGCAATAGAATGGCGGAACAGAAAGCTGAGAGAAGGGGGGAAGGAGGGAGAGAGAAAGCATGCTGTAAACCATGAGAGACTTTTCCAAGTAACCCAAGGAACTTGGGGGAAACACAAGCAAACAATGCTTTTAAAGTCTGAATTTTCAAGAAAAATACTTTTTTGAAGAAATTGCAATACATACCCCAGAAGCTGACAACAGCAGATCAGGATAGTTGGGTATTACAAGTATCTTGCTTACAAACCTAAAGGGAAAGTAGTCAAAAGTTGAACTCTCTTGCATGACACTCTGGTCTTTAAACACACACAGTAAGAGAAAACACTAATTTTAAAGAGAATCTTATAATAAACAAACAAACAGATTCTCCACATCAAGCTAACTAGGAGGAAGAAAAAAAATATGTCTACAGTACTTAACATAACAGTACTTAACATAGTATATATACATTACACAAACTACTGACTTTCTACTTAATAGAAAAAAACATTTCCCCATCTGCACTCAAGGAATTCTACTGACTTCCTCCCGATTGAGAACTTTGCCATTTAGACCAAAAAATGCCAATGGAGACAGATTTACTCAGGTAGCATGTTCCCCTTTCTCAGTTCATGATGCACATTAAAAATATTAATCAACAGATGCTTTTAAAACACAACAACAGTGATGACTCAGCTGTCACAATACCACATCTCTCCCATCACAGTTGGGGATCATTCAAAAGCAATCTTTACAAAATTTTAAAACAAGCATGTGGCAATTTACCACTAGTGTCTACATTCAGCCAGAAACCTTGTTCTTCAGAAATATGCAATACTGCTGTGTCTACCATGACTTGTCCTTGTTGAGTAATGAGGACCTGAACTTCTGGAGTTCGTTATTATCTTAGAGCTCAGCAACTTAAAACATAGTGACCTGAGCAGAACATTACCTGAGTGGGACAGTCTTGCTTTTGAAAACGGGCATGATTTTAAGGCCATTAAAAAAAGAAAGAAAAAAAACAAGAAGGAAGAGATTTGGTCACTGTAACACAAACTTTCACGACAAAGCAGTAATGGCAGGTGCATGCATGCATAATAGATCCAGCAACAATCGCCATGCACCCCATTGAAAAAAGAAAATCCAGGAGCGTGAAACAAGACAATTATAGCTGCTTTATGTAATCCTTTGCTTATTCATTCCTAATTTAAATATTTAATTTTAAAATATATTTCAGTCAATTTACACTAAGTGCCTTTCCACTCTGCAGCCACTAATGAACTCTTTGTGCAGACACAATGGCCCCCATTTAAATGTGTCTTTCTGACCATCAAGTTCTATTCATTAGAAAGCACAACTGTGTACACAGTAGGTGGAAACATCGGACATGGCCCTGTAAATATGCTATAGAAACTGACCTGATCAAAGACTACTTAGGTCTTTAACATGAGTAGTCTCTTGCTTTTATACTATGCCAATTCTACACAGGTTAGCCTACCAAATGATGTTATTAAAATCACACTGATACTCCAAATTAATCTGTGACCTAAATGCTCTATTAAAATACCTTGGTGGGCAAGTTTAGGTAGGTTGCTAGCCATATCTCAAGTTCCCCAGTCACACTGTCTTTCTTTAACTCTTGTTTCTGATGTAGTGAGTTGACTGCACCGTATTGCATCATCTTATGGAAGAACGTGCCTGGAAGGGTGTTGTTATGCCCAAGTAACTCAGTGGCCAGACAAGCAGAAATACACGCGTTCTCCACCCTATGCAGGGTCACATCTTCTCTGCTACCTTGTCACTGTGGACTTCAAAATGTAGCAGTGGTCACACATACAAAAAAAAAACCCACAAAACTTGCACAACCCCCCTACCCTACTCAAAAACCCTAACAACTGACAACAACAAAAAACCTCCAAAAGCCCACAAAACTACATACAGGTAGAAGGCAAAGTCGACAGACTTTTAAAATATCACAACTGATAGACATTTTAAGCAGCAAAATGTAGAGGGAAAAGTCTTTTAAAAGTCTATTTGCCATCTGTGTCTTCCTCATGGGAAAAGGACTACTGAGAAGGGAAGGGAAAGTATGGTCCCTCCTGTAGGCTGAAAAGGAAGTCCTAATGAAGTGGCTGGAAGACAACCCCTATTCCTATACCAAAAGAACTACCGGTCTCCTAGCAAGTCAGAGCGTATCTGAATCACATCAGTAGAGCTAGCAGGTTGCTTTGCTGCCTTCCACTCTTCAGATAACTAATTAGAAGGACCTTCACTTCAGGATGGAAGAGAAAGGAAGGGAAGGGAAAGATCATCCTTCCTGTTTTTATGCAGAGTGAACCCTGCATTTTACTAGACTTAGTAACACAGCAGCACATCATCCTTCTATAGGGATATCCCCTATGGTCCACCTTCCACAGATCCTTCTACTTGCCTAAGTGTTCTTGCTCATAGCAATAGAACCAATCTCAAGGAAAACACAAAGTCCCTTTTCTCAGCTACTAGAAAGGCCAGGTAACTACATTAAGAAGCGTGATTCCTTCAATCTATTTTATGGGACCATTTTGCAGCCTCTAGCTCACCGGAGTCTGATGTCCAGGCAGAAAGAGTGCTCTATCCTTTCTATTGATACAGCCAGGTTTTTTGTATTACCACAGAATCTCCAAGTCCGAGCTCTGCATTGAGGTGCCATTAGAGTAGCGTCTGTTCAAACCACAAAGACTTCCCTTCCTAAGACAAAGGTAGGCTCCATCCTGAACTAACAATCTCCAGGCTCTGGAGTCTCTTGTGGCCAGCAGGTTGAGTGAGGTAATTCTGCCCCTGTACTCTGCTCTGGTGAGACCCCACCTGGAGTACTGTATCCAGCTCTGGAACCCTCAGCACAAGAAAGACATGGACCTGTTGGAACGGGTCCAGAGGAGGGCCACAAAAATGATCAGGAGGATGGAACGCCTCTCCTATGGGGAGGGGCTGAGAGAGTTGGGGTTATTCAGCCTGGAGAAGAGAAGGCTCCAGGGAGACCTTATTGCAGCCTTTCAGTACTTATAGGGGGCTTATAAGAAAGATGGGGACAAACTTTTTAGCAGGGCCTGCTGCGATAGGACAAGTGGGAATGGTTTTAAACTAGAAGAGGGTAGATTCACACTAGATATAAGGAAGACATTTTTTATGATGAGGGTGGTGAAACACTGGCACAGGTTGACCAGAGAGGTAGTAAATGCCCCATCCCTGGAAACATTCAAGGTCAGGTTGGACGGGGCTCTGAGCAACCTGATCTAGTTGAAGGTGTCCCTGCCCACAGCAGGCTGGTTGGACTAGGTAACCTTTAAAGGTCCCTTCCAACCCAAACCATTCTATGATTCTAACATAGACCCATCTGTTGTTTACTATGATTTGAGGAGACAATCATTTCATTCACTGAGGCACAGTGAAGAGCTGCACACAGTAACTTTTGTACACAATGAACTTACTCTTTGTGTCCCAGACAGTAGGATACAATATTATGAGGAGCCTTTGCCAGGCTGACTCTGATCTTCTCATCTCTGTCTGCAGTTAGGATATACCGGTCATCGGGACTCACTGCCTAGTGGTAAAGGGAGAATTTTAGTGCCCAGTAGTTCAATGCTTGTTTTAATATAATTCTTCCTAACCAGGAGAAAAAAAGATTAGCAGTAAACTATCTGTTTCTCCTGACTGAATGGCAGGTGAAACAATAAGCCATGCTTTTCCACTGACAATGAAAGCATAAATCTTTATGACAGTAACTTTCTCGCTCACTACGACAAGCAACACTGACTACCGGGTCCAGTGAAAGCCACTGAGCTCCAACAGTACAGGCGGAAGTCCCACTGTGTCTTAAAAAGAAAGTTAGTTATCACATTGAACCACTCAACTGACAAACTGACATGACAGACTGGGTGAATTCCCATATACATTCCATCACCAAATCTTCTGTGCCTGTAAAATGAAGACTTTTTGAACACTCACACTCCCATAATAGATAACCCTTTGGTAAACTCAGTAGGAAGAAATCCAGACCGCATACTTCAGTTATATAAAAAAACAACTCCCAAATCTGCAAAAAGTGCAACAATGAAAGACCCAAACCCAAAAATTGTACTAACTACACAGAGGCATGTACTTACCACATCCAATAGCAGAGACAAGTGACCCAGCTCAAGTTTTCCATCTGCTTGGGGTTCTGTTATTGAGAAAGAATAGACATCACCAGACTTGTCTGCAACCAGAATCTTATCCTCTGCAGCTGTAATAATCAGGGAAGTGCATCTCCTGTTCACGGACCTGAAAGAAAAATGGCACAGTTTGAACAGCTCTGGATAGCAGCTTCAGCAGTCTGGATTCAGACCCAGTTAAACAGACCAAGAGACTGGACAAAAAGCTCTCAGATGCAACATTCTTGAAATGGCAGCAATGTGAATAATCTTAACGGAGGATATGGGGCCAAAATAGCACTTTTGAGACCTATTAAATGACTAAACTATGTAATAACAAACACCTGGGGGGGTGGGAGAAAAAAAGGAGGCCATTAAAGCTGTATGCCTGCATTTTGCTTAGGTACTTTCTCAAATGAGCATTTTGCCTAGGCAGCCTGCCAGTACTCTAGAGAAAGCTGGTAGACTTTCTTGCACTCTCCATAATAAAAATACAAGTTAAACATGCAGAAAAGAGAAGACAAGGTAGGAGTTCTCCTAGTAAAAGTCCTTTGCAGCAATACATCTAAAAACTGTGTTGAAACTACTTCTCCAGTTGCCACTTCGTCCTGTAAAAGGAAGGCCTTCCTCGTAAGCTTCAAGGACTCTTCCTCCTTGCATCCAAGGTCAGAGAGCCATAGTCTCAGGCTACCTTGTCCAGGCAAAGCCCTGAACTTGAACTCTGACTTTCCCTCACCATCTGCCTGTATCTTGTAGTTCCAGTTGCCAGTGTAGCAGGTAACGGTTTTCTTGCAATTTTTCAGATAAATGTAAGGACCATATATGTCAGAAAACAAGTTTTAAAAAAGGTTTAATCACTTAGTCTGGAGAATGCTTCTGCAACTTAACAGCTATTGTTATTACTATTATTCTTCTCTTTTCATAACACCTCTTTTCCAAACCCCTCTATGTCCTGTGTGTTAACATAGGACTGTGGATACCGGGGACTATAGGGCACGGACATTTCTATACACCTACTCTGAAATTCAGTGACCGTCTGGAGGCAAAAGAACAATATACTGTACTTCAGGTAGGAAGACAGAAATTCTAATACTTTTTAGTGACTGTTTAAAGGAACACTGTAACAATGGGGAAATGTATAGGACAAGAATGCCTGCTAACACATCGCAGGCTCAGGCAGCACAGTTTCAAAACAGGTTACCTTGCCAACAAGAAAAAGTCTTGCTCCAAGTTCATTGTACTGCCTTTGATCTTAAACACGAAGATTCAAAAGCTCCCCTTGTTTGAAATGAGCTGACGCAAAAAGCTAGCACTGCGTGAAACCTTTCATACAGCTTGCCACAAAACACTGACCCAAGTTACATAGCTCAACTTCGGCATTCTTTTTTTCACACAGAGACCCTTTTGCCTGTATTCCCAGTTTCCTAGTAAGACGTAGTGACATTCCCAAAAAATCCAGCTGTGGTCCTAGTTGATCTTTTAGCAGAAAACTGAAACGCCAAACAATTATCCTATGGCATATTACGGGCAAGACACACAGGACAGAGCAGCAGGGAAGACAGAACACAGAATGAACAGAATTTGCCATTTCTGGGGGGTTTTTTTTGGTGATTACTTACTCACTACAACATTGGTTAACCCACCAAAGGTCCATCATGTACCCTACCCACACAGCCAAGCTGACAGAGACTCTGTTTTGTTTTGCAACCAGCGCCTCACATTTGTCAGAGGCCACCAGAAGCAGAGACGTCACATGCTGAGGTACTTTCTCTGGAAGTCCTTCACGGTCCTCTTTTTTACAGACAATTGTCACAAGCAGCAGCAGAAAACTTGTAACTAGAGGACCTCTGGTGGACAGCTACAGACTGTTTTCTCAAGAGGACTGTACTACAGAAGGGAAACAGTTGGCAGCATCTCTAACGATACGCTTTTAAGAGAGTTCACAAACTCCCCAAAACATCTTCTCCTCCAAATCAACAGTGCACTCACTAAATTGCTCAGTATCATTCTTACAGGCCCAACCTTAGTGTTCACTAGGAGTGGGTAAAGTTTCAGTTCCTAAAGATGCAAATACTGTCTTTTGGAATAAGAAAAGGGATTATCCTTTCCTTGGCCACTGATATAAACATCTGCACTCCCATTCTTGGTGTGGGGATACCACACAATGCTTCTTGACAAGTATCTTTGAATTCCCAAGAACATTAAATTTGTTTGAACAAGTACAAGGAAAAAAAAAAAAAGAGGCAGCTTAGTGATAACAAATGGCAACATCCAAGTACTACTATTTTATAACTCTTAAATTAATCAGCCATAAATCCATAACAAAGTGACATGCAACATCCTGCTTCCTCACCTGATGCTAACACATTCCCAGGAAGGCTTCGTATGGAACAAAATCAGACGTTTGCTGTCATCTGTCAAGGCAAAATAATCTCCTGATGGGGAGAAGGCAAAAGCTAGGATGTCATCACTTCCTTTATCTGTTGGTTTTCCATCCTGGCTAATAGAGAGAAGAGGAACGACAGTTCACAACCTGAGAGTTACCGAAATCCTTAAAAAGAGCAGGTTGCTCTCACACCATCAAGAAGGAGCATGAAGAACAAAGTACATTAGAAGTTTTATTTGTGCTTAAAATGTTGAGCCAACTTGAAAATTAATGCAAAGAAAAAAGCCAAGAAAAAGGAAACTGATATAAGATCTAAGCCTGTATCATTATCTGCTTAAAAAAAAAACTCTAGGGTTTTTGCTAGCAGATCTTGATACAAATTTAGGGGAAAACAGTAAAATTGGCTACGGGTAAAACAATGTCCAGTGGTTGAATTTAAACTAAGAAAAAGACTGTTTTGGGTTTTGAAATCTCATGACATAGAGAACACACCTGAAGGAGGAGTTACGTAACCGGTTTGTGGGGTTTTTCCTGTCTTAGAAGGTCTAATAAAAAATGCAGCATTTTCCCGTAAATGTCTTGACCAAGAAGAGTCCTACAGAATCATTGATTATACTACTGGTGTTTCTCTAAGAAAGAAAAAGGTGTACAGTCTCCCTCACCTCTGGGATGAAACAAAAACAAAAAAATACATACATATATATCCATCAGGGTTAGCAAGAACGAGCTAGCCATCACCTGATCACGGAGCCATCCTGTGACTTTCTTTTATTATCTTCACTGCCACATAACCTCAGGAGGAGATGCACCCTCCAGGAAAACAGCAGATTGCCTAAGCAGATTTTCTCACCCTTTATTTCCTAAGGTCTTCTCTGCACTGATGCAATCGTACACGAAGAGACTATCATCACTGCAAATAAAAAACAACAGACTAAAAACACTGGAACTAGAACAACCACAACTAAGAAGAGTGTCAACTCTTCTGTAACATGTTATTATTTCGCAGTTATTTGCACAACCAACCCCTATCTCGAGGAACCACCCCTGTGAAATGGGCTCCCAAAGTGCTACAGGTGCGGTAGAAGCTTAAAACCTTGGACTGTACACACATGCCAAAAAAAAAAAAGAAACTGTCGCCTGTTGGCAAACAGGTATTTTACTTAACTATTTGTCACTAGCGTTTACCCCATTGTTCACATACCAGTGACGCGCATCTCATGGTGCATAATCGTGCCAGAAAACCGTCAAGACTAAAGAAGCTTTGAACTGGCATTCGGTAACAGAAAACGCACACAAGGCACGCCTGAAGGCCTGCGCCCGGCCACGCA
>NW_009214560.1:0-9653 GCF_000690835.1 Fulmarus glacialis
TTATATGTATATATAAAAATAAATAAAATAAAATCAACAAAATTAGTAGCCATAGAATCCAATGTTGAGAAGTTTTTGAAGAGAAGCCAAGGAGATCATAGAAATCAAATTATCTCCCCACGCATATTAATCATGAGGTAGAGTGATTTATAACACAGGGAAAGTTGGCTGTTTCTTTTCTGCAGACAAACTGTCAACAAGCCAGAATCCATGGCCAGCACATTATGAGCTGTTATCAGAAATTACATGAATGTGGAACACAACTTTTTCTCCTCCTTTCAGTTACCTCCCTATGTTAATTATCAACATGCCATATCACCTAGAGGTGTGAATTCCTTCTTATCTCAGCTTCAGCAAAGGCTAGTATCACTGAATCAGCCCTAAATTTCTTTTCAGCAGTAACCGGGGTGTGTGATTCAGCAGTTGCCAGATAAACACATCCTTTCAACAGGTGTGCAGCTGCCCTTGCTTTGGCTCCTGAATTTTGCAAGACTAAATCAGAATTTGTAGCTGCTGAGAGTTATAGGCATTTCTGCACCTCGTTTCCACAGCATAAAGGGTTGCTAAGTTCCTATCTATTAAGAAATCCAGATGGAAAAGGACAGAATCCAGTCCCAGGAGATTGTCTAGAAACAGATCTACCGCAAAAGGCATACCAATAAACAAAATCTGAACATTACGAAGACGAATGTAGGTTTCTCACTAGTTTATAAGGATAGCAAAAAAAAAAACCCCACTGTTAAATTGTCCTTAACATAATTGGACTGGTTAATGGCATGTTCCAATTAGGAAGTGCTGTGCCAATCATTCAGGATGCGTTCATGCATGGTACAGAAAACGGAAGGAGAAGGAAGGATCCCAGATAGGAATAAAGGCTATTGAAAGCATATAGCTGGAAAGAAAAGAGGGAGAAGATGAGGGCATATTAGGAATCATTTGGAAAGAGAAACAGGATAATAATAGTATGAAAAATATGCAACATGATAAAAGAAAATCACATTCTGTTAGCACTATCTATTTTCTACTATTTAAAGAAACTTTGTGGTTACTGGCTTGAATTATACAGTAGTGTCTGAAGTGGTGCAAGTTACAGTATCCAGTTTTATACTTCGAGACTCACTTGCCTGAGTAATATAGTTCCTTTGACTTATTTCTGGCTGCTAGAAACTCCAAGACAGAACCAGTAAACCTCTGATTCTAAATGAAAAGATCATAGCCAAAGATCAGCTCTCTCTACAAAGTAATCCATTCTGCTCTCCAACGATGTAACATTTGGGTCATATTAAGGACATCACAGAACCCTGCTGTGATACTGGTCAGATGGAATCAGCCAGAAGATTATTATTATGGAGACTACTTCACTCTGAATTTCCTTGGGGACATTTTTTAATTCAGTGTTGTTTGCACAGGGCTTGGATCAACTGCCTTCTAGGATTATTTAGATTGGAACCAGAGCTATTACAACTTTATAGTGAGTAAGCCTTTGCTATGGATTATTGGAACTAAATTAAACCCAGGTACAAAGAGAAGCTGTAAATACAGGAACTTGTTAGATAAGCAACCATAAATTTTTTACCATACAATGGCTAATAAAATATCTGTTGATTTCAACAGATTTTCACAGAACAGTTGTCAATGGGTAATAACAGTAATTATCCATGGCCTGAAGTGGGATATTTATTATTAAGGACTGGCATTATATTACACAGTTGACAGATTACTTCACTCTACAGTAAACTGGTAGAGATTAAAAACATCTTATGTTCGGTTCAGGATCATTGTATACTCTCATGCAAGACATTTTCTGGAAACCAACTGATACAAATAAGTAAACTCAGTCTGTTCCACTGATAACATCTGCTTGCTTAGCATTTAGTCCTGCAGGAGAAGCCAGTAACACAGACAAGATGTTATTTGTTTATGCTGCCATCTACCCTATAACCTGTTTTGCTGTTCAGATCCAGTATCTCTTCATCTGTGAATGATGGAAGGGGAAGCTTAGCAGATTATCTGAAGAGTCTAAAAACGAAGACAGGTTCTAATTTCTCTCCTCTACCAGCAAACTATTGCAGAAAATCCAGTCTACCAATGAAGAAGTTGTAACCGATTTTTTTTATCCCTCCCTGCAGTTTCACTGAGGTTTCACTACAGGAATATAATATTTCATCTGTCCTTAAAAACTCAATAATCTGTTGTTACTAGCTTTGATTCCAATGCAACAACTACATTCAAGACTAGATAATCAAAATAAAGGGCCCTAGAGAAAATGGGAAACAAACACTGGTAGAAAAGAATATTAAATGACAAGAGAACAAAAGCAAAGTGTGAAATAAAAACAAACGCATCTCTTGAGAACTCTCAGAACAAAGTATTTTGAGCCCAAATATGACTGCTCCTAAAACAGTCACATCGGTATCTGAAATGTTTGATGTATTTCAAATGAAGCTCAATTTAAAAACAAATAAACTCTCAAAAGACAGTGCGTTGGACTTGTTCCAGATATATACATGTTGAACAAAATCCAATCCTCTCCAGTTCCACGGCATGGATTAGAGAGGTGCCATGGATACCTTGGAATAAAGAAGGCAAGTTTGTATTGGCAAACCATAATAAATCAGCTATTTTTTAGTTTTCTAAGGCTATGACCAAGATGGGAATGGAAACACGACAAAATTAATAAGCTCTCTAAAACAAAGACTCTGAAGACACATTTTCATGTTTCCTTTGACCATACGAGAAGAGGAAAAATGGCCCAGGCAGAGGCCAACAGTTAATGACAAGCTTTTGCTAGTAAAAAGAGGCAACATTTGTATGTTTACTGCAACTTACCTGCAAGAGGAAGGTCTGAAAGATCTGTGTGTCTGGCAACGCCCTTGCTGGCTGGCTTGGCATTATTATAAACAGAATGTCTCTGTGAAACAAACAAACGTACAAAAGATAACTAAAAAAATACTAGCCCATCCATGGTTAAATATGCAAGCAGAAAGAAGAGACGTTTCTGCTCTCTCAAGATCACAAAGCAAGTGGAAGGATACAGAAACCTTTCAACAAGGTATCAGTTGTACCTAGAGCTGGATAAATGGTTGTGAAAAATAAAAAGACAAAAGGACAATATTTTTAGCTGGTAATATATTGGTTCCTGAACTACTTCACATTTCTATTTGCGCCATTTTTTTTCTCTTGCCAAACATAATCTAGTGTCACAAACCCAAAGTAAGAATGCCTGTTCCTAACCCTGCCTCTGTCCCCAGCACCCTGAATCGTAAGTCAGAAGGATTCTTGTCTCTGCAGCGCCAGCACCGGTTTTGAGCATTAATACCCCCTCAGCCAGGCATTAATAGAAGGTTCCCAGACCTCTGCTTAATCCCATTCTTTAAACTTCCTTTGCTGATTCGTTGAAGGAAATGTGGTCACACATTTTTTAAGTAGTCTTTCAAAGTCATCTCATTCTTCGGAGCACTCATCTAAACAACCTAGCCTCGCAACTGTTTTTTACCCAGATTCAGAGGGGAATATCCTCTTGTAAGTCCAGTGACCATCCAGTCAAAAAACACACAATGGCTTCTCTAGCCTAGAAAGGTTAGCAGTCTGATGGTACGCCACCTTCAGCATATATGGAAATCAGGAAGCACAGCACATTTGCTTCTCCATCATTCACAACAGCAGTATTTCCAATAACATTGCACCACAGATTTGAAAATTGCTAACAGAAAGCTAACTAACTGGTGTGGTGACATAAGTACTACATTCCAGAGCAGTTATGCTTCAGTAGAAAAAAACCAAACTGTAAGAGCTCTTCATTCAGCACTGTATGAACTTACTGGATAACTGGCAGCATACATCTTAGAAACTTATTATCCCTTGTCTCTCAACTCACTCAACATGCCAGCTACTAGTTCAGTTTGATGTTTCTTGTAACTCACTCCCAATAATCGAAACCTATTTTCTGGTCAACAGTGATTAAAGTTCAGAATTGTATTCCAAAGAGTTCACATCCGTCCACTGAGACCTCTAAGCTGAAGTCAAAGACAAACTCACTTTGATCCTTTTTGTTAGTACTACAGCATTTGATGTTTCACAGCAAATAAACAGATGAGTTTCCCCTTCCCCTTGTCAACATATGCATGTTGGCATGCTGAAGCTATGTCATGCTGTAGCAAACACTGCATCTACCCATTTTAAAACTGCAAGGATGGAAAGAGCTCCTTGTACCTGCATGGGAGAAACAGCAGCTGCTGGGGCTGTCCTCACTGGAATTCCACTTAGAGGACTCCTGGGGACCTTGTGAACCGTGATATTTTGTCCAGTGCTACCTGCAAGGAAAAAACATGGAAACATTTGCATTTCAAACCCAATTACCTCCCTCTTGTCGGAACAGGGAACCACTGGTGTAGTGACATTCCACAGATAGTATTTATGTACCGAGGACTGACAGAAAATATCCATTAAGAAGCAAGAAGGAGCACAAAATGGCAAAAATTACCTGCTCACTGCTAGAAAAATTTTTTACTACAAAATACAGCGTTCAAATACCTGAGCATCCTAAGTCAAATGATTTTATCAGCGACTTCACAGTGGCTGCAGATTCTGACGGTGTGGGAGATGCTCTGCTAATGCAGACTCCTTGCCAGCGGTTGGTTGTATCTGCCTCTAGAGATTCTACCTCTTCAGCTGTCAGCCTGCAAAGCAGAAACCAGATCAAAGTCAGGGGCAACAGGAAGTGCAAGTAGAGATTAAAGGTCTTTATATGTAGTAAGGCAAATCCAACGACGCACATCTTTTATTGTAATGGCCAGAACATGGACCACTCATTAGAATGTTCATGTTCTTTTCTTGGAGTGCCTGGCAAACATTAAATCACTGAGTCTAGCAAACTTTTCTGCACTGTTAACCATATCATCCCCATTCCCCATCCTCACACAGGATGGGGGATTATCACAGAAAAAAGCAGTTTGATGAGCCTTGTGAGTAATCATCGATAATTACCTGAAGATGGGCTTTCAATACAGCACAGGGGCCAAGGGGCTACTGTGGTCCTCAGTGTATAATGAGGAAAGTAACCAAAGAGAAAGATGTTATTTTGCACTCTATGTTTTTAATTGGCGTGACTACTGCTGGAGTAATTGTTATCAGCTAAAATGCCATAACTGAAAATAAAATAAGTAATTGCACAGGCTTCAGGTAAGAGCCATAAAAATTAAACCAGAGAATATACTTCATAATGAAAAACTTTGGAAACTCAACTCTTACAGCTTATCAACAAGGACATCTGCTGAACGAGTAAACCCTCAATCACAATCCATAAGCAATTATACAGGGAATAAAACTGTTAAGTGTTTCATCCTAGCAGACACAAGAATACCAAAATTCAATGGCTGAAATGAAGATAGACAAACTCAAAATAGAAATAAGGCTCATATTTTAACAGGAAGGATCATTACGTTACTCCATTGAAAAGAAATTTTTAAGTCAAGATTAGGTGCTGGACTTACAGGAATTAGTACAGGAAAGTCCACAGCTGTGTTAAGCAGCAAATGTAATCGTACAGTATAACTGTTGCTTCTAGTCATGCATTTTATGGATCTGGCTGACATTGCTTAGCACTGACACTGTACTTACCTGGTAGCTCTCAGGTAGACTTCGAGTGTAATTACCTAGCTTTAGCTTAGGAAAGCTGCAATTAGATAACAAAGTCTAGTCATGTAAAAAGAGAGTATTTATACATTACTTTCCTGATCTCCTAGCTGCTTAAGAAATGCATGCTGGGGCATCACCACTCTTCCCTACTTTTAAGTACAGTAGGCACCAAGAGCTACATGAACACAAAACCAGAAATTATTTCACAAGAAGGCTGGAGGACTCCATCCAGAAAGTGCGTATGGGGTTGAACAACTTCTGTTGAGCTAAAAATAGAAGTCAGAGTCTTTTTCTTTCCATTTTGGCATCACAGGCTACAAAATGCAAGGGGCTAAAGGGTGTCAATGAATAAGAGAATAAGAGTGACTCGTGTTTCTATTTTTGGCAGAGCTTAAGGAAGTGCTGACTTTAAGCACACATTGTCTATTTCTTTGCTAATTCATTCAAGCTCCTTGTGTGCCAGGGGAGCCTGCAGAGGCAGATGGCTAGAGAAAAAGCCATTTCAGTTCCCTTCTCATTTAATCCAATAAGGAGCAAAGGCAGATTGGATAAGATTCACTGAGCTCTGAGGGACCCAGTGTTTTGCTAACTAACTTAAAGTTCTACCCTTCACTTTTTCTTCTGTGGCTTCATAAAGCTTAAACAACAAATCAACAGGTGATAGCATCTACGCTTTAGTTATATGAAAACACAAAAGCTAAAGGAGTCCTGCTTCTAGTAAAATATGGAGGAAGAATAGATTTCTGCCTCAAGATACCAAGCCACCTAATGCAATTCATTGCACTTTCAAGAATTAAATAGGCCACTATGCAAGAGTTCTATCTAGTTACCCAGGTAATGAGGGTATGCACAAGGTTTGTGGAGTATTATCAGAGTAAGAAAGAAATAGTAAATGCCTGTAGGCCAACTGGCAAATCTCGAGAATAAAGCAAGCCAGAGGTATGCTCCAGGCAGCCATCACTCCACTGGTTAGGATTTAACTCTGAGAACAGCTCAAACCTCACAGACTAGTCTCCTCAGTTGTCTTTGATTGCAAAAGGATGCAAACATGTTAAATAAAGTTAGAGAGTAACTAGACCAGCACCTATGCCATGCCACAGAAAACTCCATTGAGAAATCACATGCCATTATTCTGTCATTGTACAGAGTAATTATGAAGATTCAAGTAGTTCCAATTTTGTTAGGATGCTTCCTGTAACCTTAAGTCTGTATATTTGTAATAGGCTTCTAATGCACCCTGAAATAACCTCCTAGATTAAACACAGTCATGTCAGAAAACTGAGGCCTCTCATGCTGCAAACCTTGGCATGAAAGGTAGGAAGAATAGTGCTGAGACCTATTTGCTTCAAATAAAACCACACATGCCAGCCAACAAGCAATGGAGAGTTATGAAACTTAGTGAATACCTTCCATTTTTAAAGAGAAAAATCTGTATGATAAGGAGATGCATGTATGTGTACATATATGGGTTTCTTAATAGAGAAGCAGAAGAGTAATAGCTTAACTTGTAGTAGCAAGCTAATTCAGGAGGACAGTATAGGAGAACATGACTTGGAAAGATTAATGACAAGCCATAAATTCAAACCAAAAATGACTCCTTGTGCACAGAATTTATTTAGCTTAGTATAGCTTAGACCATCCAAGACAACTAAGCAAACTCTGCTACAAAAAGGATGGATTTGAGCAAAATGTCATCTACTGCTGTATGCTTGCCTTGAAACAAGAATGAATGGTTTACACAGATAAATGCTGCAAGTGCAGCTGGCTTAAGTGGAGCAGCTCCAGGAGGAAGCAGAGCACTTTAGCCACAAAGGAATTAAAGTGTGCAGAGTCCTTTTCACAAAACCACTGCCTAGTTTCATTCATTCATTGGTGAGAGAAGTAGATGCAGTGAGCTCTTCTCTAATGGCAAGATTTAGTCTCCTTGTTTTCTAGGTTTGGAATATGTGGACAATAGACCACCAAAGTGCAAGTTCTTTCTGTGCTTAATGTATAGATTTTAGCAACAGCAGCCTTCATGTGTTTATGAAATTTCTAAACTGCTCCAATGACTTCTTCATTACAGGTGGCCTAGGACCACAGGACCATATTTTCAGAAATAATTACCCTGCAATCTAGTCTTTGACACAGTTCCTATCATTGTTGTGAATCCTCCTGAACTCCGAGGGACACAGAGACACACAGCTACTGATGCACAGAACAGAAGAGAGGCCAAGGGCAGGCAGCACACAATTCCAGACACTTAAACATTTATTTGGCACTTTAGTATATATTTCTTAAACATAAAAACCAACATTCAACAGCTGCCAGCACAGAAAAGAAAGGCAACACAAGTGTGCATATATGCATACACTCCAGTAGCACGGCACAAAGGTGAAGGCCATGCCAAAGCCAGGACATCCCGCAGAATTCTCTACTAGCTCAGCCTGCTCTGAGACCAGGCCCTTGCTAGGTCTTCACATCCAGGAGGAAAGGACAGGAATCCCACAGCCAAAAAATGAAATTCCAGTCCTGAAATGAATCCTGATGATCTCCTGGTAGACATGGTGGCATCTGAGTTTCTCCTTAGCATCCAAGTTAAGTTCTCTCCAGGTGTCTCCAGTAGCAAAGCTGAACTTCAGCAAGTTCTCCCTGATCATATACTTCACCTGAGTTAAGGGCATGAGAAAGACTCCTTTCTGAGAGGATATTTACTAGGGGCTTGCCATATTAATTTCTTTTCCTTCTGATCTCTGCATCTGCAATTCTCACAGCCAGGGCAAACCTCACGTGGGACATTCTCTGTGAAAGTCATAGCAGGACATGCTCCTTGGGCACCACCCTGCTTCCTAACACACACCTAGTCAGACATGCCACCCAGTGGTGAGTGCCTTGTCAATACAATTATTAAAAATCTGAAACCATCAAAGCAGCTGAAACCAAATAAATAACTTCATGTTTCTATTCAGTTTTCCTGCTGGATTTCAGTAACCTATCACTTGAGTTTGTGTGTGTGTGTATACATATGATCTGTATGCATACATGTATTTAGACACACATAGATAGAACTATGAATATAATACTATATGGAGAGCTCATAAGGTGTATGTGCATTAAATTTTACAAATTATCATACACACACTGTTTTATTTTTTGCTTAAGCTTAAAATGGCATGTTTGAATTTCTGTTTCAGGGCAAATACCCCCATCCTTCCAAAAAACCCCTCAGTTATTTCAGTTCCCCAAATCTCTGAAATTACTTCTTATGGCCTAGTTGGCTTTAGACTAATTCAGAACTTTTTCCGCCTCATGGAGTCTTCTGAAGAGAGAAGCCTTCTGAAACAAAGAAATAGGCTCTTGCCCATGGGGAGGAGGTGGACCTGAGCAGCATTCACACTTCGCGATACTTTTGCAGGGGAATAAAAAACTGGAGGTGTTTTCTTGAATTGAAACTTCCCTTTTTCAGCTGCAAGTTGAAGGTATGTCCTGAAGTGTCTCACAGGCCTGGCTATGCATCCCTTCAGGGCTGTGTTAGCTGGTAGAGATCAGGCACCTATGGAGATACAGACAACAATTGGGGAAGTTATAAGAAGCAATACAATACCCATCCTGAGGTACAGCTCTCTATTTTACAATTTATCATCCCATCATCACTAAGTAAAGGGGAGAGGGGAAAATGCTGATGGTGTTGCTAGGACAGTTAAAGGAGCGCCTTAACACTTCACTAGCTCAGCTTCGGAACATGATGTGCAAACAATACAAAATACAAAAGAGAAGAAAATCCATGTTGCTCAGATAGGAGGAAATTAAGTATTTAAAGCCAGGGAACCAATTTCAAAGGACAGGGATGGTAGTGTTCCTGGCTTTCTTCTCCTCTAATCATTAGGACTATTCATTCAAAATGCGTACATGAACCCATCCAGGCAATGGGTCAGGGTTTCTGTTTCAGTCAGAGTTTCTGTTTCAGGGTCCTTACACCAAAGGGGATGGAATAATCTCCACGCAGTGTAAAAAAAAAAAAACAAAACAAACAAAAA
>NW_009214561.1:0-1562 GCF_000690835.1 Fulmarus glacialis
CGCCCCCCCTTATCTATCACTGATTTTAAGAGCTCTCAAAGCAAGGAGAAGCAAAAATAGAAAATGCAACATTTTAAATTTTTTGCAGATTGCTGCAAGGAAAAGGGTAAGAGAGAGACATGGATAAAAAAATACAATTATTCTGCAGAATTCAATTTTTTGCAATCTAATAAAAGCTCAAGACCCCGACTAAGTTACGTCCACCAGAAAGCATACAGCACCCCATCACCATGCCTTCTGCAAAGCGTGCATTGCCTGCATCCCATCACAAACATTATTTCACATCCGTAACACATCAAAAAGACAAGTGCCGTGCTGAATTGTATTCTCCTCACTCCTAGTACACAACAGCAGAGCTAGCAATATATAACATGCATGACTCAGTTCTACCATCGTGCCACTACGGAACAGAAAGCCTTAAAATAAAGTAAATATCTTAAAAGGTCAATTAAAAAAAGCTTACAAAACATCAGACGCTGCTTCTTGCTAGAGCTCATTACCTAGTATGGTGGAGCTGCCTGTGTGTTTTTTTTCTTGTGCAAGTTAGTCTGTGAGTCAGCATTAACACACATGAGAACATCAGGAATACTGCCTAGTTCTGATGCAATGGAGGTTGTAAAAAAAAAAAAAAAAAAAAAAAAAAGAAATCGCGCTCCGTTTGGACAGGAGCCTGTAATTCAATTGCCTTTACTTTTCAATTACTGCATAGCCTACCCCGACCAACCTGCAGAGGGGAAGGAAACTTTGCTTACATCTCTGTCTTAAAATTAATGACTTTTACTTTTGGCTACAGCTTATTCTCCCTGCTTTACAAGAAAAAATAGTAGGCATAATATAATTAACCCTTCAAGGGCAGCTGAGTCCTTGCAGCTATCTGGATCTCCATGTTTTTGTAGAAATTTCAGCACTGGAAAACAATACTGCCAAAAAGTTCTGGCGAAGGAAGACATTTATACATTAAACTTTTAATACTCTATAAAGTGAAGCTACAATTGCATCTGAGCTTGATCCTTAATGGAAATATAAGCTTGCAGAACAGGAAAGTTACATACTGCAGAAATTTAACTCTGTACTTCCAGGTTTATAGAAGCAAATACTAGATTGAACAGGGTGTTTTTCAAAACTGAGGTTTCTATCATTGAGCAAAAACCCTGAGAAACCTAAAATTTGTGACCTGAGATGGTCACCTCAACCTGATGCCCACCTTCCCCTGGCTGATGAGGACAAAGCAGAAGACCCCATCGTATGCACTTTTCATATATTGCATTTATTGCTTACACTTCAGCAAACAATTCTCTCTCCCCCCACTTCCCGGGGGGAAAATTCCCTGTAGACTCAGCTCCCACCCTCAGGATCGCAGCAGCAAGGCAGGAATGTATATGAGACTCAACACCGACTTCTCATTTCTGACTTCTCTGCTCTTGCAACAAAACCCTTCACCGGTCCAACAAATTTTGCCCAAAGTTTCAGAATGTGACTGTTTCTGTAACACACCCTAACCCCCCCCGACAACTCTGCAGCCCAGAATATTATATTTTTATATATATGATATTATAATACAT
>NW_009214562.1:0-9567 GCF_000690835.1 Fulmarus glacialis
CGTTTGTCTGGCCCTCAAGCTCCAAATCCATCACTTGAAAGTGTTTCTTCTTGTTCTCCTTCAGTTCCACACTGTCCACCTTATTTTTCAGATTTATTGCAGTTTGGTGAACGAAACTGGACCACAATGATGAGGCTTTTCCGATGCAGACTGTATTGGCTGTTGACTGTAGGGTCAAGTTGTATTTCTATTTGCATATCTATCTTTTCTTGATAACAGAATTTCTTTATTGATGTGTATTCACATTATGATCCAGTATATCCAGTATATCTCCCAGATTTTTTGTTATGAATTTTGCCCTGTTTCACCTTTAGTAAAAATCTGCAAACTGAATGGCAGCATCTCTTCCCAACAACTACATTCTTTTTTGCTAAAAAACACAACTAATATCATTTTAACATGTCATAAAAGTGGGGTGGACTTTCCTTTGCAAATGCCACAGCTAAATGATGAGGGAGAATGAGAACCTTTTTTAATAATTTTAATAATGCTCTAACTGCTTCCTCTGTATTTCTGTTTCTTTAATACAAATTTTAATAGCATTTGTTTTCCACGGAGCTAAACAGGTGAAAGTTTCTCTATTCAAGACCTCAGAACTGATTTAATAGTTTGTTGTTGGACAGTGATGACATCCTGTGACATATCTGATTCTTTACAAATATTCATTATCCTGAAATTAAACCAAAAGGTCCCCAGCCATCAAGAGTTTGCAATATGAGCCTAAGAGTTGAGGAAATAAAGGAAATAGGAGATAAAAATGATAAATTTATTTGATTCACACAAGTATAGTCACAACATACGAGTTAGTTACCCTGTTTATAGAACTTATAGGAGAGAAGATTTTTAGCCTGACATCTGAAGGTGATTAATGCAGTGACACAGCAGAGTCTTAGAAAGAGCTGCTCCAGTATATCAGTTGTATCATGGAAGAAAGCACACAGATATTTGAAGGAAAATTGGCTTGATGGGTGATGCAGGCTGGCATTTCCTGGCACATTCAACTTGATGACTCAGTGGCAAAGAAAAGATTGGAGATAGGATGGGTTTATAATTAAGGGCTTTAAAAGAGAAGACTAGTAGTTTATAATTACATGTTTGAATGTATCATTTGTTTCTTCTGAATACTAATGAAACTTTTAAATTTGCTTTCTACAAACAACTGAGCTAGTGCAATTCCATTCCCCAAATGCTTGCAGGATGCAAACAAACAAGCGTTGCAAGTACGGCCAAAGCAAATTTATTGAAAATTGTGTGTTGCATAGAAATTTGTTGTACTACACTTTCAGGCCTTCATTTGAACCTGTACTTTGAATGTCTCTTTGAGTGAATGTCTTTCAATTTTATAGTTATTTCCTGGCTCTGCAGGCTATTTTTCTCCTAAAATGAAGTAAAGTATAGTAGATGCTGGATCACCTCATATTTTGTCACCTTCTTCCTGCAGCCCTGAAGTATCTATACTCTATAATCTATTCCTTTTAGGATGTTTCAAAGTAAATATTCTCTCTGTTTGTGTCATCTTCTCCAGTGTAGCCCAGTCCAATACAGAGGTTCAGATTTCTTTCTACAAGTATTCACATCTGAGTTTGACATGTGACAAAGATATTATTGGACTTTTCCCATGGTAAATCAAATGTGGAAACAGGCACTTGTATATTAAGGGCTGGTGTTAGATGTGGAAGACTAGATATCCTAGGGTATCTCAAATAGCATATAGCTAATTGAACTAAGTCCCTAATCAATACAGACAATGAAGGATAGCGACTGATTAAAGTCACCCTAAGGCTGAATTACTGTTTAGACTCCATTGTCTGCATTGATGAGCTTTCTACTGATTATAAGAGGAACTTAGAAGCAGAAACCTAGAGTAGGTAGGTTTCTTTTAGTCTTGAAATGCATTCTGCCTGAGAAGCTATTTTGGCCTAGTGAAAGTAAAACTTGAAGATTTTCTTTGCCCTCTTCCTATGTCTGCAACTGCCCCCTCCTTAGACTTCCCTTTCCACACCCTTGGCCCCTTCAGTGCCAAAGCCCTGAGGCAACAAGCCCCTTTTCCTCTCAGAGTTCCTTTTGCTGTAATCCAGCCCCTCCAGCACCCTTGCTTATGGCAGGTCTTTCTTGCTTGTTTTCCTGTTGATATAAAACTGACCATCCAGAAGACTACTGTGTTTTTATCATTGGGATAATTACAATGGTGTAAGAAACCCTGATAGATACATGGATGTTTGATAAATACTTTGTGAAACCCATGAAAAACGAAAGCAGCATTTCCAACAATGTGTTTAGCATTCCTTGAGGTGATTGATAATCTAATTTTCCCCCCCAAAAAAAATCAAAATTAAATCTCCCACCTTCTGTCAAGCAGAACTTAATCTTTACAGTGACTTTCAAAGCTGCAGGGTAGTCTTTGTAAATGAATTTCCTTGTTACATGATAAAAATTACACTGCAGTTCTAAAACCTAATTTAGGGTGTATGGACTTTCAGCTCCATAAATCATCAGCATGTCCTTCAGCTGAAGTGTGCTCACCACTTCTCACAGGCTGCAATATATTACATACTATATAAAATATAAGGTGTGGTAACAGACCCTCTTAAAAATCAAATTCAAGACAGAGCTTATATATACATATAAAAATCCACTTTATTGGGATAAAACTATGATATAAAACTTGAAATTGAATTAAAATGTCTTATGCTTTCAGATCCTCTTTAGAGGTTAAGTTCAGTTAACATGAGAGAGACTTTTTAACCTATATAAATGCCACAGTACGTGAATACACACCTTTGAAATTGCTCTCTTTAACTCTTGCTTATTACGAAGATTTATTGTCCCTTGTCTACCTCACTAGTCCCTTTCGAAACTGGGGTACAACAGAACCAAAAGTTCATGATTTATAAATATTAATATCCTTCTACAGGATTTCCCTCTTTTTGGAGAAGTCTTTTTCCTCAGTGCTTTACCATTGAGGCATCAAGACATTGGCGGCCAATTCCAGTGTATCTGGATAAAGAACGGGCATTGTGCAAGCTGCACAGTAGTGAGATGGCTACAACTCATCATCTGTCTATCTAGTAAAACAACCTGTTTCTTCTTAAAGATGTGCTCCATTCTCAGCTTCTCATTGGTCTGTGCAATGTAACTGTTAGAAATAATGGTAGTCCTGGCTTGCAGTCTGAAAATAAGGTTCAGTATCTGCTTTTGTTCACTACCCCTTCCTTACAGCAACTGTTTCTTTGTTCTTGTCTTTATCCTTCCATGCTACAGAGTCAATCTTTCACTGTTTCTTTTAGTCTTTGTTATTCTTAGCTTAGTGCTTTTTCCCTTTTGATACATTTTTGTGAGACTGCTGGAATCGCTTGCATTAATTTGTAAGTGTTTGTAAGTATTTCTTCCCCAAAGGTGACTAAAAGTTAAGTTCTGCAGGTACACAACTTGCAATTCTAAGCTGTGAACAGAATTCATCTGCCTGGTACCCTGTGTTCTCCTAGATGAAGATTATCTCTCCTGTTATTTGGAGCAATGCCTGAGTGCATTTGGAGTATGTTCAGGGTCTCAAATGAGAACATGTATCTTGAAATTGGATAAAAACTAGTCAGTAAGCTTTGAGATGCATGCCAGATGGAGGAATCTCAATGGTTGGGAGGCAATATCTATTTAACGTAACAGTAAAAAGTGGTAGGGAAATTGGTACATCTGCAAAATGCAGATACCACCAAGCTAATGCCAATTGAGCCTTGGCATAATATAAGCACACCAGGCCAAGGATCACCCTCGAGTGATAAGCCCTGTGGAGACATACACAGCTTATTAACTCACCAGCTACAGTTATCTCAAGTCCAGAGGCAAGTTAGACTCTCTGCATGTCACTATGGTGTGTGCAAACACCGGGACCTCTGCAGTCCAGTGTTGTATAGACATGCCCAATGCACGTTTAGACTGCTTCTGTTTATACTCTTTCTCTAGCAGTATTCTTTTACATGAGTAAGCACTACTTTGCTTTTTTTGTTATTGCATTTAATGGCTTGTCACAGCTCCAAGAGTGAATTCTACTACAAGATCCAAATTCAAGCATACATTTTGGGACTAGATAGTCTATGAAATGCATCTAAAAATGGAAGAAATTTAAAACCACTGCTCTGATATAAGAGAAAGCCTTCTATTTCAAATAACTACTTGTAGGGAGACTGAAATAAGGCTCTTGTGCTATTTGTCATATAGTCTAACTGCAAAATCACTATGCTTGGAGTAGATGTCTTGTCTCTTCAAGACATTGAGTTACTTTTTTTTTACTTTAAACCCCTGTATTGCAATAGTCTGCAAATAAAAATTTTCCTATATACTGTGTTCTCAATTAATTTCCCTGTCCCCATCTCCTGTTACTTCTATGTGCTAAGATAGGACTGTAATGTAATTTAGGTATCAAAATTCCCTTTGCAGTCCATGGAGGGAGACAAGCACTTTAGAACGGCATTTCATCCCATTTCCAAAATCAGAATCCCACTCTGCAATTCAGAGACATAGGATGGAGTTCCTTTGATCAGAAGTTGACATCTATGTTGTATATAGAATCATAGAATCACATACCCAGATCTGATCTAGTTGTCTAAATTCTCTGCATTGTCTGTGGTAAAAAATAGGTACTTCCATTCATCCCAAAGTAGATTCCAAATAGGACAGATGAGATGGGTGTTAAAGGTATCTTTCCTCCCACTTCACTATTAAGGGAGATGCTGGGCACCTGCATTAGGTATAGAAGTCAAAGATACCTAACACTAACACCTTCTATCTTGATTACTGAAATTGCTTCATCTCTTACCCGAGCCTAAGCTCCTATCCTTGACATTTCAGCTCAGCTAAATCTAAAATGTAGGTGAGATGAATCCAGGCTTGTGTGCTTCCCCATCCGTGCCTCATACTTGCAGATGCTTATCTATTTAATTACTTGCCTCTAATTCTTGTTAAGCACCTATTTGATTCCTATGTTGAAATTCTCTGTTCATATTAGAAGTTCCAAAAATACAGGTGTTTCCAATAATTTAGATAACAGTCTAATTTCTAGCTATGAATATAGATTATAAAGTACTTTACACAGGGGTCTCTCTTCTTTCTTTGTACCTAAAGGTTCTAGCGGCCGGTTGCACTTCATCCCCCCTCCTCCAAAGAGAACATGTTTTCACATCCTTTTCACATGTTTCCATTAGACAGAAGGCATGTCTTCCTGAAATACTTGTGTGATGTATGTATTCCTTCTGAACTGTATAGCACTGGAGAAAAAATCACAGTTCTCTTTCCTCTCTCTTAGATGGTGTTAATTAATGAATGTCACATGGTTCTCCAATGTGGCTTACATCATTACTGTCTTTTTTGGTTCCCTTATAATGTTTGTGCAGTGTGTAAACAAACAAAATCAAATCCAGCACATCCAGTAATGGATCACCTAATGTAAGAGGGGAAGGGTGTTTGGAGACAGGGGGAGAAGATGTGTTTTATTGCAGCAGCTCTGTTTTATATTACAGCCCCATCTGCCTATGCTGGACCTTTGGATGACATCTGACAGTGCAAGCTAAAACAATGATCATTCGGAAAATACTTCAACAGATCAGCTAAATAATCAGACCCAAACCAGATGGTGCTGTGAAAAACAAATATATTCTTCTCTAACAGTTTATGCATAACTACTCTTATAATGATGACAAAAAATTGCATACGAAGCTTTTGTAATGTTAGAAGCAAACTCTCCCACTGCCAGGTGAGGGAATGGGTCACTTTACCTTTTTTAAAGATTGAATATGATTTGTTCAGGCTGTCTTTGTTACATCACTTTTCCATGAGATAATATTTTCAGTGTAAGATAATAGTGTCAATATTAGGAAAGTCTTTTTTTTTAATTTAAGATCACCCATGTAGAAGTGCACTCTGCATGTACACATATGTACATCTGCTATTGTGATAACTAACAAAGACTTTTTTTACTTTGTGTACATACAGACTGTTGCAGTGTTTATATTCCGAGATATAAATATTTCAGATTCTTTGTACAGAGGGTTTAATTGACCTCCCAGTGCAAATTAGTGAAGCCAATGAGTTTCCCCAAGTGTATAACAACTACAGAACCACCTGCACTAAGTAACTGAGGGTTGATTTACTGGGCTATCATTTTTCTCTTCTATTTCTTGTACTTCATATTCTCCCTACCTTCATTGTCTGTCAATTTCTCATAAATATAGAAAAGTGGTAATTATCTAACACCAAATATGTTTAGCCGATTTTATGTGATAATTAGATATAAAGTTAATATATTGTCTGCAATCTAAAAACAATGGGAGAGACATTTTTCCCAAATTCTTCTTGATAGATCAGTCCACTAAATATATAAATAAATAAATCCTCATGCTTATTTATTATCAAGTAACAGAAAACTTTGCAAAGTTGTGTTATGAGATATAGTTTGATCATTTTGGAATATTATTACTTTTAGAATTAGCAATTTGGCAGTGCTAAAATATGATGATCAGTTCTGGCGTTCTTGCCAGGAGTTCACGACAGGTATGAAATTTAAGGCTTAATTTTGTTCTCCCCCTATACTGGCATAAATAAGGAAGAATGCTCTTTCATTCAGTGAAGATACATCAATGTAAAAATAGATGTTGGTCCTGATATCAACCGTTGCTTCAAAAACACTACCAACAATACTGCTTTATTATTATTGTTGCACTTGATATTGGTATTTTGATATTTCCCAAAAAAGCCATGACAGGATTGACATACTACTGTACAAACCATGTACTAGTAGCATACCGTTATCCTAACGTTTTGGAAAATGTACTGTCTCCTGTCAGTAATGTTTTGGTTATCTGTCTCACCAGTCTGCAATTCCAGTTCTGCAGGACAGTTCATGGACAGTACATTACTTGAACAGACAACTCTCTAACAAGATCAAGAACCTAATTTACAATCAGATACCACATGAGAACATAAAGAGGGAGGGAAAAAACAAGCAAATATGGCAGTAATGTGATCTTCTTCTTGTACAATTTAGTAGTGAGAATGACTTGGTCATTCTGAATAATTGAAGCTTTCTGATGTGAATAAATCATTATCAGCACTCTCCATCTGCCTTCTACTTGCTTTACTAATTACTAGAAGGGAAAGTATGTGTGACAAGGAGGTTTTTTTCACCAATGGAAAAGGAAGGATTTTCTGTCTTCTTCTCCTTTGTCCAATTGTTGAGACTTGCTAGTCCAGTGTTATTAGCTCTCTTCCTTGCTAAAAGGTGGCAAGAGTAATGTCTTTTGTGTTTTACTCTTGTATTTTTAATTTTCTTTCTTCAATCCTCTCTCCTTCAGCAGACTGGAAGATCTTTAATGTTATTCTGGTCTTTGCATGCAATACTGTGAACAGATTGGTGTTGTTAGGGAATTACATCCAATCTGTGTTGAGCTTTGAAGAGGAATTGTTTATGATTAGGCAATTTACACTTGAAGTGGGCAGAAGATGGCAAGGCCTATAATTAGAAGGAGGGAAATTTATCTCCCAACAGCATGTTCCTCCCTCTGAGCAGAGCCCTAGAGTCAGAAAAGGGCAGATGTAAATACACTTCTCCTCCAAGCTGGCTGATTCTGCACCTGGGTTTGATTGAGTCTGGGTTGTTGCTGCCAGGAACAACAGTTGGACTTCAGCCTGGCTAGGAAAAGCAAATTCTGTCACCACTGTCTTCTTTGCTTAGCTTATCTGGTGTGTTTTCGAAAACATTTTGTTGAAGCACATCTGCCTCTTCTGACCCAGTTGGCCAAATGTGCATGAACAAGCTGCAGTACATTACCTGCTCTTGGGTTTGAGCAGCCACAGGTCACTTGAAGAGCTGAAAAGGAATCAGAAAGCCCCAGAATAACCATGCTAAATAACATCTGCCTGAAGCTGAACAAAGAGACATTGTCAATGTCCCAATTCTCTTCCTTAAATCTGTGTAACTGTATCCCACCCCTGTTCTTCTGCCTGTAACTCTGCCTGTGCATCGGGATGTAGGTCTGCCAATGTGGCTGTGCCAGTACCCAGTAGGGGACAGTGGCTATAAGCCATTTTACAGGCGTTACCCCCATGTTTAGCAGTCTAGAGAATGTGTCGGGTGCCATGAAAATGGGCCCAGGATTCCTACTTCCAGGCTCTACTAAGTGCTACATTAGCTTGTTATCTGACTGCCTTGTTGACATCTTTCGTTACTTTATGGATGTTTTTGGAGCAAAGTGTCTGAGTTTATGGAGCCAGCTTCTCTGTACACCAACATCACTCAGCTCCTATGGTCTCCTCTACCATTCCAAAGAGTTTCCTAGAGAGGAAACATAAAAAGAGCTTTTTATTGGGAGTATGTCCAATAATTCAACTCAATTACATTTCTTCTTGGAGCAGTCCAACTAATCCACAGATTATTTTTATTGTCCATTTTAAAAGTCTGTATAACAATTTGTAAAGTTCAGAATTTAGCTCAGCTAAAGTTTTGAAGTGATAAAATTGTCTTTTGACTGTAAAATCACCTTCAGCTGAATGTATTCTTTTGTTGAACAGGAAAGTAAAGAATAAGTGGCAACTAAGAAGGTTTTCCTACGGACACAAGTTGTTTTGTTTTGTTTTTCCCATCAGGAAGCTCTTTCTTGTTGAGCTTTTTTCCTTCTCCTTCACTCCAACCTTGAGAAAAATATCTTTTTTAGAAATGTATTAAGAGATATTTAAGAATTAAGAGAAGGATGTATGCTGCCAGACTAAAACTCCATTCCTAAAAAATCCCAGCCAACCCCCAATACTACTAGTCTATAAGATTTCCCAGACAAGCCAAAGCTACTGTCATCCAAGAAACCGTTAAGAAAAAAGGGGGAAAAGTTACATGGTAATTTGCTTTTAATGTAATCACTTTACGTATATCTGGTAAACATTTATTTTTTTGCAACAAATGCTTTTATTGCAGCCCCTTTTTAAGCAATTTTTTCAGTTTCCCCTCCCCCAATTTCTCGTAGATCAGAGATATTGTAATTAGTTTCTAAATCTCATAAAGGATTTTCTGCAGGATGCATTATAGCCGTGAAAGGAGACTGATTATATTCCATTGTGAACTCTTAGAGAGCACAGCACAACTATTTACGGTGTCTTCAGCCTCCCCAGTGCTCTGCAGCAGGAAAGAGCTCCTGGGAGTTAGTTGACATCTGTATGTGACCAGTAGTTCTAGTCCAGGAGTGCTGTTAGTGCGCACTGAGTCTGAAAAAAAAAAAAGAAATGGTTTTACAGACACTACCAGCTTCAATAAGCCCGGAAAGGACAGGTTATTTATTAAATATGTACCCTTAGGAAAGGTTGCTGATATTCTTTTTATATAATGGGCAGAGAGAGACTGAAAAAGGAAGCAATACAGTTAATATAGTGACAAGTCAACAAGGATTGAACAAAAATAGCTTATACCTCAAGAACACAGGTAAGGAGAAAATAGAGGGGAAGTAATAGTAGAATTATTTCAGCAAAGATTGCACTGAGGACTTGAATTACTTGAATTTATTCTCCACACTCCTTCACTGGTTAAAAAAA
>NW_009214562.1:9588-15646 GCF_000690835.1 Fulmarus glacialis
AAAAAAAGAAAAAAAAAAAAAAAAAAAATCCAGAGATTTCCAATTATAAGATTGTGCTGTGGAAAAATTACATAATTATAAATATATAGTAGTATAATAGTAGAAATCATTGTAATGATAAAGTAGCTAGAAGTTTGAAAAAATCAAACTTTCATAAAATCCTCCAAAAACTGAACTGTTTTTTAAAGTATCTGTGGCATCTGAGCATTTAAACAGGTTTCAAAGACTTTTCATGTTCAATAGCAACAGTAGATTTCATGTGAAAGAACATACCAGTTCTGCTGACAATAATTTATATGTTATATTGCTTTTCCTACTCAATTAAGTGGCCAAAACCTGCCAGCAAGCGCATCGTTTTCATAAGCCTTAAACTTAGAATTTTGCTACCAGCAAAAATTGGCTTAAGCATGGACAGAGCCATTTTTTTTCAAGGTATGTAAGGAAAGGGATTTTTCAGAAGTAGTACATGCCTAGCTTCCACTAAATGCCCACCTGCTTCTTTAGATCACTATATTTGAAAATCTGGTGTCTAGTAACTTCCCGGCAGAATGTTTTTCTTCCTCTTGGCACATTATGCAATGTGCCAAGAATAAGGTAAGAACTGTGATTTTACTTGGTTGTTTTTAATTTCATTGTGACTGATGCCAAATATCTGTGAGTCCTTCTCTGAGCTCTAAGGGACTTTTTTGGATGAGTGACGAACAAGCTGAAAATATAATAGAGCTTCGGGTCAAATCTGAAATAATGCAGGGAAGTCCTGAATGTCACCAGAGTGTTTTAATCTTTTTTATGGTTGCTATTTGATGCTTGTGAGCATTCTGGGTCCAGCTGATTTGTGCTGTCCTGCAGGACACACAGAACACATGCTAGTACTCAAACTACGGATCACTCTATACTCTAGTGTGAAAATTAGTTCTCTGATATTAAATTCAATTCTGTGAAGTGAAATTTGTAATACGAAGGAGGGATGCAGCCATGATATAAATGGTGACTAGAGCCCCACCGCAGGTACTGTGCCCTGCTGTCTCATCCTCCTCCGGAGCCCAGGCTGTGCCCCATATCCCCAGCCACAGTGGGCTGCCTGCTCCATGGGGTGTTAGCCTGCAGCTGGCAGAGACACAGTACCCGCAGCCCTTCTGGCTTTGAGGCTGCTTTGTCCCTCTCTCCTGCCACAGTGCTGGCACCGTTTCGACTCCCAGTACAGCACCAGAGATTCTCTGCGGAGCCAGAAGCTGCAGGGATGTGCTGAGCGGACTGAGTGATGCCAGCACCGCAGCAGGGGAGACGGGACTAGCATGAAAGCAAAAACCTTCATGGTCTGCCCTGCAAATCTGTTCTTGGCATTACATATTCAGCATCCAAATGTCTGGTGAATCACAGGTCACATTCATTAATTTAGACTTCACTTCAGCTAGCTGATTAAACACATAAAACAAATGAATTTTCCCCTTGATTTCAATTAGATCATTCAATTTAAACCTAGGCAAATGCTAGTCTTTGCTGAACTAGGGCCATTGCGGTTCCATAATAAAATCTATGACTTCATTTGAAGGGCCAAAAATGGATAGAGAAGGCTGTCTGCTAAAACATATGAGTGTTTGTTCTCTGTAGGCTGCAAACACAACCTAAGCTGCTAAAACCACAAAATCAAATGTAGCATTTGTGGGCTAAGACACTCAGCTGACTTCTGATTCATTTTGACTCTTCCCCTGGTAGTTGAGGCAAAATCACACTGGCCAAAATGAAGAACTGAGTGGTCATTCTGGATGTGTCATCCACTTACGGATGATCCATTGAAAGTACTTGCTTTGGCATTTGTCAGTATCCTCAGTTGTGGACCACTCACAGCTGCCAAAGACTTAGAGTTGGATGCTGCACATTCTGCTATTTTGAAATTTAACAACACATTTCAAGCTGACCAACCAAAGGTCAGCAGCCTCCTGACTTCACGGGTTCATCGTGGACTCAAATGCCCATGTGTGAATGGAGAGTCTAACATTTGGGTCATTTGTATGGTTGCCATGAGAATAGATTAATCAGTGCTTTTGGAGTGCATGCTATACTGCTGAGCACCATAGAAATGCCTGTAGATATTCTTTTTTTAAAAAGTAATTGTCATCATTCTCTTCACATGTGCTCTGAAAGCTCTTAAAAGCCCTCTCTGACCCTTCCGTATTCAGTCATTTGTCTTGCAAAATCAGCTGCTTAGTGTGTGCTTGTGTAGTGCCATAAAGGATTGTGATGAAGTGAAGGATGAAGCTCTAACTTTAAAGAACTAAAGAATAGGTATTATGTTCTGGTTTTCTTTCAGGACTGAAACTAAAATTAGATGGGTGAGATTGGAAGGAAAAATGGTTATAAAGAAGGTGTAGTGGAAGACAGGAAGAAATTTGTTTTAAGCTAAATAATAAGAAATACAATGATATATTATATATGGCCATGAAAATGATCAGAGGGCTGGAACATCTCTCCTGTGAAGAGAGTTGGAGTTGTTCAGCCTGGAGAAGAGAAGGCTCCAGGGAGACCCTATTATGGCCTTTCAGTATATAAAGGGGGCTTACAAGAAAAATGGAGAAAGACTTTTTACCAAGGCCTGTAGTGACAGGACAAAGGGTAATGATTTTAAACTGAAAGAGGGTAGATTTAGATTGGACATAAGGAAGAAATCTTTTAAAATGAGGGTGGCGAGACATTGGAACAGGTTGCCCAGGGAAGTTGTGGATGCGCCAGGTCAGGACATTTGAGCAACGTGATATAGTGAAAGATGTCCCTGCCCATGGCAGGGGGGTGTGGAACTAGATGATCTTCAGAGGTCCCTTCCAACGCAAATCATTCTGTGATTCCACGATTCTATGAATCTATGAATGACAGAATCTACTTGATGAGCAGAAAGGACCAGCAAGACCATGAACTGACTCAGCAAAAAGGGGAGTTCAACTCATAACCAAAAGCCATGTTAATAAGACAAGGCAGAAATGCTACTTGGGTAGGTAATAGCCAGAGAGACAGCAGCCTGGAAGTTGGACATGCTGGCTAACAAGAGACAATTAAATGAAAAATGTTTGTGATGATGTGGCATCTGTGCTGCTGAAGACTACAAGCTTGGAATAGATACAACCTCTCCCTTCTGCGCACTGAGGAACTCCATAATAAGGACTGTTTCTCACAAGGAACAGTGAATTCTTGAATACATCTGGAAAACAGAGGAGTACATTTAAACAATAATTAAATCCACTTTTCAGTGCAATGCTCTTTGCAACAACAAGCTAAATCTGTGTATAAAGGAGTGCAATAGTACCAATAAACGATATCAATGCAAAAATATTAATAACAGCAAAAAATAATGGATAGAAGTAAAATTATTAAGAAGCCAAATAAAACTAGCATTGCACTTTGAAATGCCACTCTGAAACTTACACCGTCTCCAGTTAGGAAAAAAAAAAACACCAAACAGGCCTTATTTTCTGGAATCTGCTGACTGCACTGCTATCTACATGAAATACCCACTGATATCAGCATGATGTTTGGCTAAATCTAATGAGTTTTATTGGCACGTGTAGGTTGGAAAAAATGAACAATTTTGATGTGAAAAGTGCAGTAATTACATATGTAACTATATGTAACCGTATGAAGGGTATCCTGTGCCAGGGGCTTCGCAGTGATAGTGTGTTTGAGTAACTAAAGGTGTGTGTCTTCAGCATCCACATAACCCAGAAGAAATTATGTTCTTAACCAAATGTATTCTGGAACATCTGAATCAGTCATCAGGAGTTTTTCTGTCTGGTTGGTTGGATTTTTCTCTCCCATACCAAAGGAAGCAAGATATAAATGAGATTTCCATGGAACAGGTATGTCACCTGTGACCCTGAACTTACTACAAGAACAAGTGAATGAAATATAGCTCTTTGCATTCTATTAATCATTTTTGAGAAGCTTATTGATTTGAGAAGCTTAGTGAAAAGATTCTTTATTAAATAAAAGGTAAATAATTTTAAAAGACACCTACAAAAATTAATCTCTTCTTGGATTTCTCTGAGCTTATGATGAAAAGAAAGACTGCCATTAATACAAAGCAACAACATATCTAAATGTTTCTCACAAGCTCAACATGCAAGAACTCATGAAAGAAAACACATGAAGACTAGTTTATACTCATTATTTATACCACAGAGCCACTAATAGTGCTCTTAACAAGGCTACATCTCAAAAACTGAAAGTGAAATAAGAAGCTGTATTTTTCAGGAAGATTAAGGGAAATTATTTAAAATTTATAGGCATGCACCTGCTAGAACAAGAAAATTTACAAATTGACAAAACTGTATGGATACAAAAAGGGACATTTTCCAATATCCAGCAAAAGAACATTAGATTCTTTAGAAGCTAAAGACATGATTATAGATAACTCCACTGAATGAAAAATTGCCTCAGAACTGATGAATAATATGCACAGCAGTATATTACACCTTTAACTCCTCTGTTAATTTATGCAACAGATCTGGAGTATATAACGTGATTTAATATTATTTCCCACAGTTAGTCAAAGTCATAAATCAATTATTTGCTCCCTAGTAAAACATGTTTAAAATATCATCTTTCTGTACAGAATATGGATTTCAAGTTTGGAATTATATGCCTATCCCGCCCAAATTTATGTTGTCACATGGGTTTACTTAGCTTTTTTTTACAATTATATGCCAACCAGAAAAGCAATGGATATTTCCATATTGGATTTTTTTGTGTTTTCATGTGAAGATTAAATTTAAAGTTGGGAGGACTTTAGCATACCACTCTATTCTGACTTGTTAAGACAGTATGTGCTTGTATTCTTTGGAAGCATATACAGTGTCATGAATTACATAGATCCAGTCTGTATCAGAAACAGTCTTTCTTCAGTGTCATATTTAGGCTTTTATTGAAAGAAAAGTGAATGCTATTCCATTTTGCAAGATCTAAACTTTGAGCTGAGATCATCTCCTGTCTCTACTATATGTTAATCTAGGAAGATAGAGCTGAACCAAAACAATTGGAAAGAAATACCTTGTTTTTCCAAATATATTCCATCCTCCAGTGTGTCAAATAACATTTTAAATTAACAAATGCATCTATCTGTGAAATACATTAATTAGCACATCTTAAAAGATTCTCACTTTTTCTGCCTTTGTAAGCTTTACCGCTGATTCGTTTAGTAGCATCTCACCGAAACCTCAAAATTTTTGTTGATAATTCACAATTCATGAGCCTCAATTTCTCACTTAACCTAATTAGTGTCCTAAGAAAAGGATTCACAAAAGCCAAGATGTTGGTCATAGAGCCAGATAAACTAGACAGAGTTTAGACTGAGTAGAACTTTCTGGGTCCCATCTGTCCCTCAAAGATGGATAGGTACCTAAAGTAGCTCAGCTCAGCGTTCAATTAAGAGCCGTATCTTAGAACAAAACACTTTTTAAAGGACATTTCTTTCACACTTCTCAGGGAAGTAACATTGCTCAGCATCTTCTTCTCTTCAATCTAATAGTTAGTGGTATTTTCTTTAGTTATAATGGTGGAATGACAGAAGGAAGACAATCACAGAATGGTTACACTTGGAAAGACCTATGGGTATCATGTGGTCCCTGCTCAAACTCCCCGTTCAAAGCAGGGTCAGCTACAGCAGACTGCTCAGACCCATGTCCAGTGGGGTTTTGAACACCCCCAAGGATGGAAACTCCGTAATTCCTCTGGGAAACCTGTTCCAGAGTTTGACTATCCTCACAATAAGAAAGACTTTTCATTTGTTTAAAGGGAATTTCTTTAAAGGGTATTTCCTTTTGTGCCCATTACCTCTCTTCATTTCACTGGATACCACCAAGAGTCGTCTAGCTCCATCCTTTTTACTTCCTCCCATGAGGTATTTATAAACATCGATCAGATGTCTCCTGAGCTTCATCTTCTCCAGACTCAGCAGCCCCAGCTCTCACAGCCTCTCCAATGCTCCGATGCCTTAATGATCTTCATGGCCCTTTGCTGGGCTCACTTCAGTATGTCCATGACTCTCTTAGAATCATAGAATCATAGAATC
>NW_009214563.1:0-3917 GCF_000690835.1 Fulmarus glacialis
CATGGTAAAAATGAATGCAAAATTACAATTTTTACTAGTAGTAAACAGAATGAAATGATTGCCCTTGATGTCTTGACGTTACTGGCACCTCATTTCAGAAGATTTCTGTTCTTTGCAGTAGCATCACATTGTTGACTCAGATTCAGTTTGTGATTCGTAACTGGGACCAGTCCCTGAGTTCCTGAATTTCTAATACATTCTCAATTTAACAACAATCTACTGGTCATTTTCCTTCCATAGTTTCTTAACCAGCTGTATACACTGAAATGTTTTCGACTGAACCCGTATTTCCATAGCTTGCACATGGTAAGGTCATAGGAGAGTTCAGCTTTACTAGTAGTAAACAGATATACAGCCAGTGTTTATAGGTAGAAATAAAAATGAGAGTTTTGTGAAATTAAGTAAATACTGGTACTAAATGGAAAAGTAAAAACAAGGATTCTGATTGTAAGTAGCCACAATACCACTTGGGCTGGCTCCAGTTGTTCTTCCGCCTTTCTGTTGCATGATGCCTGAGCTGCTTGTTGGTATCTCTTAAAACGGTTGCTCCACTGCGTACCATTTTAAGGCAAACTGAAATTTGTGACTGTGTATTGTACAACGTTGCACTGTAAATAGCAGTAGTTTAGGAGCTGGTTGACAAGTAGCCTAAACGTCCGTGTGGCAGCAGTGACCTGGCCTGTAGGAGAAGGGAATCTCCCCTTGACATTATCATGAACTAGGTGGGCTTAGATCATCTTAACTGAACCACGAAGGCGTAGCCTAGGGTGAACTTGTGGGACAGATATGTCTATTTGGAAGATTTCTCTGTCTATTGTACCAGGACAAATATTATAAAATGTGTTACTGCACATAATAGGAATCTGATAGATAAATAAATCTTGCATCCTGGGAGAAATGGGCTACCCTTTAACACAATTTCAGACCATACAGGATTTTGAACATTTTTTTGCCCTGTGGGGCCTGATTTTTCAGTCCTGATTTTTAAAATATTAGGATACTCTGTCAAATGCTGAGGATGACCTTGTGTATACATATGAGTGTGTTTTATTTATTTTTTAAAAAACCCTGATTTCTGTTCACAGTTGTGGTTGCTATTTCAACAGTATCGCTTACAACACTGTGCTTGAAATAGGGCAAACAGAGTAAGAGAAAGGTTTGGCTTTCAAAAGAAATGGCTTAAATAAAAGGAAAAAATCAGCAACAAAAAACTTTTCATATTTGATCTGCTACCAAGGTAGCTAGTGTAGCACAAAATGCTCAATTAAGCTAATAAGGTTACACAGAAAGTCTGTTGTATGTCTAGGAATCTAGATCTCTGGAGCTTTGGTCCAGTGCTTTGTTGGAATATTATTTCTCTATGTCAAACCCTTTTGTATCAAAGCAATTTGGAAAACCTTTGTTTAAGCAAGACTAGTTTTTCTGCAGCCAGCTTAACAGATGGATGGTAACACCTTTAAGCACAACGGTAAAGGCTGCAATCCCAGCCTCTCACCCCTGGGGAGGTCCAACTGGCTTATTCTGTGTAGGAAAACTTCTGTTTCCAGAGTTGAATTTAGAAATGGGTGTCGCTTTGTGAGAGAAGCAAGTGACTTTGGGCATTTTTGGTTACTTCTGAAACTTACATATCTCAGAGTAAAACTGTGTGGAGTATATTTCTCTGGGATCATTTAAACATGTTTTCGTTGATTTCATGGAGGTCTCCTAATTGCTTCCAACAGCTATCCTGGCCTGAAATAGCTGCTGTAGTTCTTAGGACAGGCACAGGGAAAAACATGGAGAGCAGAGGGAGGAGAGAGAGGGAGAGAAAAGAAGCTGACGTTACAACTGTAAAGCACGTAACGTGCTCCAAAAATTACAGAAGAAGGAAAAAACATAGAAATAGGTTATAAAAGTCTACTTCTGTAGTTGCTGGCTACTAGTAAGGATCGTAATAGATTTATTACGTGACTTTAGTTTGTGGAGGGACATATATCAGAATTCATGGCTGACTATGAGCATACATATCACTTGTTCCTAGGTTTGAACTTCAGCTCTGAGACTGGGACCACCTTTGCCCAAATCCTTTGCAAACTGTTTGTCTTGCTTTTGTTGCTAGAAAGTAGACATAAATATTTATTTTGTGCTGACCTCCACAGGCATAGAATCATTAATTCTTTTCAATGTACTGAAGATAAGAGTTGCTTTCATCAGGAATGTCATGCATTTTGGTTATTAAATGTTTGAAATGTGTGCAAGAAGAGCAGGATATAAAGATGGCATTAATGTGCCTGTAATGTGTCCGCTGGGCTTTATAGTGTGCCAGGTGGATGTAGGGTAAAGCTGGGGTGCTGAAATGGTGCATGAGGAAGTGCCATGGTGCTTTTCTGGGAAAACCAAATTTGGATGAAGTGATGCAGATACCAGCTTCCTTTATTTTCAGTGATGGTGAAGCTTTTGGAGAGTTCATGTCCCAGCATATACCATTTCATTTTGATTTGAGCAAAAGTTCAAACAAAGTTTAGAGGAGGATCAAAACTCTGACTCCAGCTGATCTCATCCTTTTGAAGTGCATCTAAAATTAATGTCTATCCTTTACTGAATTCTCTTCTAAAATATGCAGCTGTGTGGAACAAGTAGATAGGACTGTAAATGCCTCATATCAGAGTTTCGCCTGTAAATTGGCAACACTGAAAAGCCGATCAGACACTTGAAGCCCTAGGATTCCCATAAAATATGCTCTTACTAGATGAGAGGAAGACTGAATTCTGAACTCAAATTAAATGCTTACTATTTTTGAAGTAATTGTGAATGTGCTGTAAGATACTTTTTCCTCCTTCTGGTTCAGTCTTGCTGATAAATCCTCTAAATGTAGCATTTAGTATTGTCAAAAAAAGAAGCATTTAGTATTGTCAGGTTTTTTTCATTCACAAGGCAAAGTAAAGCTAACCTTTATGTTTTTCACCTTTGCTTTGTCAAAGCATGTAGGAGGCTGCATGTTCATCTATTAACTGCTAAGTGTGTGTAGTAACACTCACTTTATCACCTGCTCTTATGTTAAGTGAACTTTCACAGGTTAATAACATGTGTAAACCCTGTCTTAAAACAGATTTCAGATGTAAAAAAGGGAAGATATTTACCTGTTCATTTATTTTAGTGCTGCTGATGACCTCTAGAAAAAGAATGAAAAGAATTTAGGAAATTTTGAATCCTTTATACCATTAAATCAATATTGCATATATTTTGGTTCAGAACTCAGAGCGGCCTCTGTGTGAGATCACATAGAGTTTAAATTTAAATAAATCATTGACACTGGAAATGCAGAAAACATGCTTGCACCAATTATTTCAAGTTCTCTAGAATCTGGAGAACATATGAGAAAGTCTTCCTATTTTTCTTAGATTTTTCTTAGAATTAGACTACAAAGCATTTTATTCTGTAAGATACACAGAATATGGCAAATACCAAAGTAAGGTGATAGGTCACTTGGTGATATATAATAGGAAGGAATGCAGAATGCATACTGTGAGAAATGTAAGGTTGGGCTAAAATCATTTTAGACAGTTTAATCTGACTGTGATTTGAACCTGAACATTTTCTGATTCACCTGCTTAACTTTCTTTTCTTTTACAGCTGGGAGAAATATAAGAGTTAAACTGACTTTTATGTCCTTTTCAATTTGAAGTGTGGACATTATAAAACATATAAGTCTTTAATCCTGGTTTGCTCGTACATTTTATTTCTGCTGTTTTGTACATTTGCTTAGCTGGCCTTTTTCTGTCTGACTTGTAGGTCTTTGAAGAAGAGCATCACATCTTGTACCTGGACCATGGTGGAGTTATTGTGGCCATCAAAGACACCTCTATCCCTCTGAAAATACTCAAGTAATCCTACAGTCAATTAGAGTAGAGCTGTCCTGGTTTTGGCTGGGATAGAGT